>NW_020664417.1:48431847-48492407 GCF_002925995.2 Terrapene triunguis | reverse complement strand
AAAAAAAAAATAGCTTAACTAAAATGATTTTCTAATAAAGGAAGAGTAGAATTGTAGCAGAGCAAAAATATCTTCAGTCCATTTGGGGTTGTTTTGGGTGCTTGCTTTAGGCAATAGTACATATGGCTGTTTATCTGTATATATTTTATTTTTTAATATGTAATGATTGTTGAATAATATGCAGAGGTGGGTAGCCACATGTGACATTAGATGTTAGAGAGATTAGTTGAGTGACAAGTATTAGTGTTTTAAAGTTTGAATTAAATCAGAAATGTATTTAACAGTATGCAACACATGGGTGATCGAGAAGGAGTGGGACATAGGTTTGAGGGATCAATGATTAAAATTTATGGGTGTAGGTGGGGAGAGTGCAGAATTTGGGCTTGTCCTAGATGTGGCCATTTGCCTGCATTTTCAGAAAATGAATATGGAGTGTAGCTCTATAGAAGGTTAGAGTTCTGATCTGGGAAAGAAATATTGAGAATCCTGTTTACACGAAGAGTAAGCCCACCAGTAAGATTACGAACTTTAGTGGGCAACTTTTGTGTGTCAAGTTTGGGATGTGTCAAGGGTAACAGACAGTCATTATTCCACAGCATGTGGAAGTTGGCTTGTATTGGAGAGAACTCTTACCCTTAATGCCCTGGGGTAGGTTCTCAGCTGGTGTAAATTGACTTCAGTGGTGTTATGACAATTTATAACAGCTAAGAAGGTAGGGTTACCATACGTCCGGTTTTTCCCGGACATGTCCGGCTTTTCGGCAATCAAACCCCCGTCCGGGGGGAATTGCCGAAAAGCCAAACATGTCTGGGAAAATGCTGGCCGGGCACTTCCTCTTCCACGGCTGCTCTGCTCCGCTCCTCCCCTCTCAGACTTTCAGAGCCGAGCTGCCCGAGCCAGCGCTACCGGCTTCGGGCAGCCCCCCTCGCCACGACTCCCCGGGGAGGAGCGGAGCAGCTCAGCTGGAGCCCGGGAAGGGAAGTGCCGGGCCGGCGGCTCGGGGTCCGGAGGCAAGGGGGGCTTACCAAAGCAGTCCACAAAGGCTGGAGTGGAGCCATCAGATCTGGATTTGAATGATGGAAACAGAAAGAGAAGGAAAAACTGGGGGGGAAAAGGCAGCCTTCAAATAGTATAAAGTGAGTAGTGTCTTGGGCTTGTGCCTGGAAGACCACGTGGACTTTTTAAAAGAGAAAAACCTAGAAGAGATAAGTTTTCTTCCTAACTTGCTTAAACAGAAGAAAAAGGAAGGTCCTGGTTGCAATGCAAACGGGATGTAATTATTGGAAAACCTAGAAAAAGAGATGTGTCTTACACTTTTCCCTGAAAGTGGTCTGCCTTGGACTTAAATTTTTCTAGTGGGTGAAAAGGTGAAGACCCAGCGCTTAGCATGATTTGCCCCAGATTCCCTGGAGTTCACCTTAGGGGTATCAAGAGGGAATGTTCCCTACAAGCATATTTGTTGTGGTGGAACAATGAGGAGAAGGCGGTCTCCTTTTATTGCTTGGGTGACCTTTGTGGGAGCAACTTCAGCAGATGGGAGAGATCAGTAATCAGATTGATACAACTCAAGAAAAGGATCTGATAAAAACAAGCTGAAGTGTTTGAAATAACCAGCTTGTTCAATGAGCTTGTAGGTAAACATCAGGCAGAAGATAGTGTAATGGTAGGGTTACCATACGTCCGGTTTTTCCCGGACATGTCCGGCTTTTCGGCAATCAAACCCCCGTCCGGGAGTCTACACTAGTGGAGTGCCTGACTCTAGAATTGGTGCAGCTGTTTCGTGTGGCTGGGAGGGAGGAGGGGGAATGTGGGGCGCTCAGGGGAGGGGGTGGAGACTTTGGGGAAGGGGTTGGAATGGGGGCAGGGAAGGGGTGGAGTTGGGTGGGGGCGGGGAAAGGGGTGGGGGTGGGGGCGGGGAAGGGGTGGAGTTGGGGCGGGGCCGGGGCCCCGTGGAGTGTCCTCTTTTTTCAATGTTCAAATATGGTAACCCTAAAGAAGGTGCCCCATCACTGGAGAATAAGAGAAGCTGTGTGGGGGAATTTCACAACTATTATTGACTGAAAAATTGTAAAATATTTCTGAAGTCAGGTGGATAAATGAAATTGACCAGAACATGCAGCTATGACTAAAGTGAGAAACACTGGTTCCCAAACCTGTTACATTGTTAATGAAATATTGTACGTTTCCCAAAGCCCTAAACCAACCAACCAGTCAAGGGACTTAAAAAAACTTAAGTTGAAATTTATTTTGATTTGTCTAAATATTTTCTAGACTAAAATACTAATACCTTTCCATGCCTCTCCCCACTGACACATTTTCTTTCCTCTCCTCTGTTCTTTGTTTCTTTTGAAACCTGACATTTGCTTCCAAAAAGATAAGAACTAGATGGATAGAAACCTGGTTTTTGGGCCTCATCTACCTTTCAGTGGAAGTCCATTACATTCCTTAGAGTCTTCTAAACTTTTAACTAGGGAGAGATACAGGGTCTGCACCTGGTCCCATTTAAGTCAGTGGGAATTTAGCCATTGGCTTCCATGGAAGTAGAATTGGACTCATAACGTAAAAATGAAATATTTTCCATTTGAGTTAGGAATAAAGTTCTTCTTTTGTCTACCAGTTACAGTTTTATGCAGTCTTTTGTCTTTAATGAAATTAATGTAACTAATCAAATATCTTTCAAACAGTTTATAAATTATATTTTGTAGCAATAGGTGCTTCCTTAATACAGTAGACAGTAAATCAATATTTATTCACCTGCTGGTAAAGCATTTTTTCCAAAGACCTCTTCAATCTTTTTCCTGGTGTCAGGTTCCTATCCATTCTTGAGATCTGAATTTAACCTTTAGTAACATGGTGGGCTTTCCATTTAAACCCATAAATGAGAATTTATTTTACTTTCATTCAAGATAGGCTTTCGGGGCAATTACCTCTGCCAGAAAGTGTTTGCTACCACTGCATTTATTTTTCAGCTAGTGGAATCCTGGGTTCACATTTCCACTTAAGAGTGTTAAATGAGTTCATCCATAATTTATAACTTAGCTTGAATTTGGAAGTTTCCTTTGCCTTTCAATATTTTGTTTAGATTATAATGAATTAAGATGTTTAAATGTTGAAAATGCAGCTTTCCAACAAAAATGGTATGTGTTTGCCATTCCCCAAAGCTACAATAAAGAGAAGTGTTTCAGGCCCTGAAGTCTAATTCTCTTTAGTATGGATGTTGAAAAGTAGGGAGAGGGTTCAGTGAAGAGCTACAAGAATGATTAAAGGTCTTGTAAACATATCTTACAATGAGAGACAGAAGGAACTCAATTTGTTTAGTTTCTCAAACTGAATATTTTAAGAGCTGTCTTGATCACAGTTCATAATTACTGAACAGGTAGAAGATTCCTTTTTGCTAGATTTTTTTTTTAAGAGCCTTCTTGTACAAAGACATAACAAGATCTAGTGGCTGGAAGTTGAAGATAGCAAAGTTTAAAAACTGGAAATAAGGCCTGCTTTTAATAGTGAGGGTTATCAACTATTGGAATAGCTTATTAAGGGTTGTGGTAAATTCTCCATCACTTTGGATTCTTTAAAGGTTGAATGTCTTTCTCACAGATATAACTTAATTCCACCACAAGTTGTTGGATGTAATGCAGGAAATACTGGGTGAAATTCTATTACTTTTATTCTGCAGGAAATTAAACTAGATTATCATAATAGTCTCTTCTGGCCTGAAAATACATGAATCTGTTCTTTAGTTTTCCATGAGGATAAGATGGTCCTTCAACCTTTTAACTTTCTTCATAAAGCAGTTTCAGATATTCAGCAGGATCTAGTTTTCAAAGGGTCATGCTGCCTTCATTGCTTGAATATAAGAGGAGGTGTTTTTACCTGAAAAAGCAATTTAATTTAATTTAAAAAAACCAAAACCTTTGGGTTTTTTTTGTAGTAGTGGTGTTTTTCTGGCTTTGGGGGAAGGGTCCAAAAACAGAGACCATTTCCAAACAGCATCTTTCTAAATGAACAGAAGGATATATCAAACCATGCTACAAAAGTTAAATTGCCTCCTCCAGAAGAGTTATTACATGAGTTGTGATGGCTTCCCAGAAACGTTTGCCTCTTATGATCTCTGCAAAGCTCATTAATAAGAATTAAAGTTAAAGATGGAAAAGACCTTTACATCATCCAATTAATTTCCCTGCCAGTGCATTATTATTTTCTGTAGTATACTTTATACTGCTGTGCCACTTGGCTTTCGCTTCACATTTTTACCCAACGTTACTGTTTTAAACCCAGAGGCTAAGTTGACAGAGCTTGTTGGATAAGGCAGTCTCTTTAAACAGACATGATCAGTTTACCGTCAAAGTGATTCCTGCTCAATAGTTTCCCAAAGTGGAAAAATTGGAGGAAAATATATAAAGGAAGAAAAAAGTGTATCCAACCTACAGGTTCATTGCCCTTCCCAGCTCTCAGAAATAGTGAAAAAATATATTGCTTCTGTAGATGTACACTCTCCTGCCTTCCATCCCTGCTTGTTTTTTCCAGGAAAGCAGTCAGGGGCTTATGAAGTCTACATACTTTCTTTATGCTCTCTAATGCATGTTAATTGCTTTAACTTCTCCTAGTGTGTAGATCTGGGAGGCTGTATATTCAGAGAATTCTACTTACAGACAAATATCATTTTTAGAGTTAATACTGGATTTTTTTTTACTGTAGGAAATTACAGCAGCAAGCCTACTTCTATGAAGACACTATAGCCAGGAAAACCTGCTGCTTTCAAATTTTACTGTTCCTCAACAGAACTGCTGGCTGTCATTTAGACAATTTGTGTATTTTCTTTTGCAGTTAATAAAGCTATAGCATCTTTGTCCAGAAGATGGCATATGTCAGCTGTAAGATCAGTGTCTTTCACCAGAGTGAGTTAAGAATAAATCAAGTAATAATGTAAAGGGTCTGATTTTTAACACAACCTTAACTAGGCCTCATTTTTCATGCAGGTGCAAATATTTGCTGACACAGTGTAGATCATTTAGATGTCAAAATGCCTGACTCTATCTGCAGATCAGGTTAGGTTTATTTCTAGAAATGTGATTGGGTGGGTGCTCCTGAATCTGAAACACAGTAAAAAAAATAATAAAAAAAATAAATCAGAATTGTAGCTGACCAAATTGTTCAGAGAGGCTCTGACTGGGTACTTTTCACCTTCCCTTTTCCTGTGAAACATTGGTTTGCTTAAAAGGTCTATACTGAAATGTTGGTCTTTATATTTAATAATAATAATAAAAAAATCTAAATATTAAGGCCTAGATGTAAACAGACTATTCCTTTCAGGTAGAAAAGTTTGATACATACCTCCTAGCAGTGCATTTTAGAACAGTAGATTGGTTATAGCTAATTTATGGACATTTAAATACTAGAAGTACTTTCTCATGCAGAAATCTTGTACTGCAGTATTATAATTAGGGCCCTACCAAATTCATGGTCCATTTTGGTCAATTTCATGGTCATAGGATTTTAAAAATAATAAATTTCATGTTTTCAGCTATTTAAATCTGAAATTTCACTGTGTTGTAGTGTAGGGGTCCTGACCCAAAAAGGAGTTGTGTGTGGAGGCGGGGGGTCAAAAGGTTATTGTAGGGGGGTTGCGGTACTGCTACCCTTACTTCTGCACTGCTGCTGGCGGTGGCACTGCTTTCATAGCTGGGCAGCTGGAGAGCGGTGGCTGCTGGCTGGGAGCCCAGCTCTGAAGGCAGAGCCACCACCAGCTGCAGCACAGAAGTAAGGATGGCATAGTATGGTATTGGCACCCTTACTTCTACACTGCTGCTGGCAGGGCACTGCCTTCAGAGCTGGGCACCCAGCCAATAGCTGCCGCTCTCTGGCTGCCCAGCTCTGAAGGCAGCGCAGAAGTTAGGGTGCCAATACTGTAACCACCCCTCCCCCCAAAAAACAACCTTGCAACCCTCCTGGAACTCCCTTTTGGATCAGGGCCACCAATTTGAGAAATGCTGGTCTCCCCTGTGAAATCTGTATAGTGTAGGATAAAAGCACACAAAAGATCAGATTTTATGGTGGCAGACCAGATTTCACGGTCGGATGTGTTTGTCATGGCCGTGAATTTGGTAGGGCCCTAATTATCTTTGATAAGTGTGGTGGAAAAGTGTAAACTAAAAATGTTACAGTGGTATGCATTTTTACTATCTTTTAGAATATCTTCAGCTAAATCTCCCGAACTTTTTGCTATACTGCTAGTGGGCACAGATGTAAAACAAACTCAGTGTTTTTGTTTTGGTTTTTAAATAGAATATGAATTTTACTTCCTGGTTTTAGGAGAGCAGATGAAGGTTTTTTGAACTAGTACAGTAACTGAAAATCTGTCAGACCTAGTTGTATTAATTAATAGATCAATCACTATTTGCAGAATGATTTGAGGGTAGAAAATGCTATTTAATTATTAAGTATTCTTTTAAAAGATAACTTCAAATCCATATACAGTGAAATATACACTGACTACCTGCAGTAAACAGATTTGCTGTGCTAAGCATTTCCTTATTTTAAAACAGAATATTCCATTGGAGAAATGCAAGCTGCTATTCATGAGCAGAAAAATAATCACTTTGTCCAGGACACAATTTCTAGATATAACAGCCTCACTAGAAGTAAAGGAATATCTTTGCACAAGGAGTAATCTTTATTAATCTCTGATAGTTTTTTTTTCCAGGGATGAAACAGAACCAATTATTAATGGAAAAAAGAAAAATGAGAGAGGAAGGAAAAGAGAGAACTCTAATCACAAGTTACTGACATTAAATGATGATTTTCAGCAGTTTTGTTGATAGACCTCTTATCCTTAGGAGACACTACTTCTCCATGAATTAATAATTTGGGTTCCTTAACATTTCCAGAATTCTCAGGAGGAGAGGGGGGAGCATCAAGAATAAGTTAACAAAAAAAGTTTAGGGTCCAGTTAATAAAATACAAGAGAAAGCATATAGACTTTATGAACAGGACTGGTTCTGGCACTTGATACTTGTCCAGGTGTGGCACTTGTACACCATTTTGGATAGGACGAGACCAAAAATACCACATCTGCTTGGTGACCTATGACTGCTGTCAAGACTATTCCTTGTAAATGAACGGCAGTCATGACTTGATGGCACCAAGTGGCCCTGTTGTTCAATCACATGGCACCACTAACTAATTCTATCTATCTATCTATACACTCACTCACTCACTCACTCACTCACACTCTCTCTCTTGACAGGACTTGTTTACATGGGGTAATGTGCCCTATGGGGGTGTGATTTTTAAAGCACCTATCATGTTGCGCATTAATTGGTCCATGTAGCTCCTGCTGGTGGATAATGAAGGTTCCCTAGCATGCTTTAACCTAGTATTGGGAAACAGCACTAGGTTAAAGCATACTAGGGAGCCTTTAGTGTGTACCAGCAAGGGCTGACTAAATGTACCAATTAGTGCACAACATGTTAGTGCCTTTTAAAAATCACACCGCCACAGGGCACATTACTCCACTGTGTAGAGCAGCCCTTAGATCCAATGCAATGACAAAAGATTTAAAAAATCCCAAACATTTCCATGCTCTGTTTATATGTCAGTGCATAAAATAAATGAGCTGTTGGAGGTACGGAACTATAAGAAGATATCTTGTAGCCATTCTAGGTAGTGTCTTCATTTGCAACAGTCCCATCAATGTTTAGTTCAGTAGTTTTACTGTCAATAAAATTAGAATCTGTCCACTTAGTCTCCCTGCAGTTTTGCAAGGTGAAGTTGCTGTGACTGATTTGTTGGTTAATGGGCAGTATCACTTTCTTTTTGACTCAAATGCAGAAATATAATCAAGATACACTGTGTTGTAAATGTTGACAGATATGGGATTTTTTAAACTATCCAAGCAATACTTTTAGCTATTAATTACCCTTGCTATTATTCTTTAATCCACACACAGAGAGAGGCCTACTTCAATGTCCCCGGGTATCTTAGAACTCTGATAGTGAATAGGTGTGTTTTTGTCATAGCAATTTTGTTTATAACCGCTTGAGTCCAGTAAAATGTATCACAAAGCAAAAACTTATTGTATATTGATAATACCTTTTTAAATGGAGGATACTAAAGCAGTCAGATCATTTTAGCCACCAATGAAACGTAGCCACATTAGAGGTGAACAACAGACGCTTTGTAAAACTACAATACAAAGCTGAACAACACTATAGAACTGAAATCAAGATTACTATAGTTTATTGACCCTGTGGAGGGAATTTGTTTGCCCACTCCTCCTCTCAAGAAAGTAAGGATGGCCTACTGGTTAGGGTCTGGACTGGAACTTGAGATGTAGGTTCAAGTCCTGCCTCAGCCATAGACTTGGCCAAGTCACTTAATGTACCCTGTGCCTCAGTTCTCCAACTGTAAAATGGGGGATAATACATCCCTACTTCAGAGTGCTGTGAGGTACTCGTATTATGGTGATGAGAGCTATATATGTGCATAGATGGACAGACAGCACTGGAATTTACCAAGACACCAGGTTTAATACCCTTATTCTTGTGAAAGGTGCCATGGATTCTCCTAACTCTTGACTTTCTGACTACACAGGGCAGTTGAGACTAAAAAGATTGTGAGGTACCCAGATACATATCTTAGTAAAGCACTAAGGCTGGCAAAAACATTCTGTGAAACAGAATTCTATGCAGAAACAATGGGTCTTTGGGGAATAGTTCAAACAGCTGTGCTGGAAAACTATAAAAATAAGAGTTTAAAAAATAAAGCTGAAAATGGCTCTTGGAGGGAGCCTGATCTTTAAGGTACTGATACCCTCAACTTTCAGTAGCTACAAAAAGACTTGAGGGCAGTCAACCCCATCCAGAATTGAGTTTCTAGAAACAGTCGCTGGCAGCAACTGAAATCTTTTTGGGTCTTGAGGATATTATTGTAGTAATGTACTTATTCGCTACACTGATACTAACTTGGACTCTTAATACATTCCATGGGTGGCATACCCGAGCCCACTTATCCACTGACGCTCTTAAAACTCCCGCACCCCAATCTGGGTCTATGCTGGTTATGTGATGTGTATGTATCTCTTCATCCTTGTAACCGATGCCTGTAATCCCTCATAACTCAAGCCTGACCCCAGATGTACAGTACCTTCCTTCTTAACTTGTGTATATTTAATTTTAAACATTAACTTTAATAAAAATTTTAAACCTGATCTGATGCCAACATGGCGTTTTAACATGGGAGTTCTTCGGGGAGAGCTCTCTCTTTGAAGGTGATGAGTTCTATTTCCTTTCTGTATACGATAAGGAGTTCCTTGGGAGGAGAGGAAGCCATGTGGTTTTGTGCTAGTTTAAATTTGGCAATCACAAATTGTACCCACCCACAGAAAATATAAAAGTGAGCGGGATGGGGATAAGAGCCAGACATTTTGGCTCCACTCTATTCTTATCAGGCATTCAACCCACCAACATGATAAGGGGAAGATTACAGCCTAGATAATATTTTAAAAGACAAAGGTGATTCTTATGAAGGATATAATTATAAGAAGAAGAAAATTGTCATAATGATAGTGGATATGGTTTCTTAATAATTTTATAGATGTAGTTCAGGCTTTGTAAATACACTGTAATAAGTATACTTCTGTTATGAGATGGAGGTGAATTTATATTTTTTTATTTTTTTGCATTTGGAAACTAGACACTTTCACAGTCTTGAATATTTCCACAACTACTAACATTTGTAAATTCTGCAGTGAGAGCGGGAGAATTGTTGTCTCTAAGTTCCTGGGCGATATCCCTTCCAAATTCCAGAGCAGAACGTGGGCACAACAATAACAACACCACCACTTTTTCAGGTTTTACACTGATGTGAATGCTTGCTAAGACAGGACTTTAGGAGTTTAGTTTGTGCTGTGTGAATAATAGAACTCATTACATATCTTACTATTGACTAATGATTTGTTTAAGGTGCTCCTAGTACTTGGGGATGCTACTTTTCAATATCTTATTCTACAACAGGTATATTTTGACACCTCATTCTTGATAATGTTTCTCTTTTTATGGGTATTTTAATATAGATACACACCTCATGTAAAATCCTTAAAGCAAAAACCAACAAACCAAAAAAAAAACAACAACCCCAACTGACTGTAAAGGGACGCTTTCAAGTCAAATTTGCCCTCAGATATTCAAATATAAATGTCTTATAGTTTAAAATAATCTTTTTAAATATTTCCATTATTTCTTTTAAAATTCCATTGTACATATTTTTAACAAAGAAACATTCCCCTTTTAAGCATACAGCATGGCACAACTGAGAACTTGAAAATGAAAAACTAGAATTTGACTATAAACACAAGTGAAACTGACTAGTCAATTTCTAATGTCCAAGAATTCCCTTCCCCCTCCAGCAATTTAGTATTAACAAAGTATTGAATATCAAATTAGATTGTTAAAACTGAATTTTTAAAATCCAAAGTAACTTGTGATAGCTATGGACAATTTCTTTTTAAAACCATGATTTTTAACTTGCCAGTCCCTCTAATGTAAAACAGATGCTCAGGTGCAATGTGGGGTGACTGTATCATGGAAACAGAACTGCCATTACATTCCTTTATGGATGGATTCTTCCATTTGTCAGAACTCCATGCCGGAGGGCAGCTAGGAGGGTATGGGGGGGGGGGGTGGAAGAGTTACAGATTCCTGATTCTAGGGTCTGGTAGGTGCTGGCCCCAACATAAATTAGAGTGGTTGGACATCCATAAAGAATAAATCTGAATAAAACTAAATTCTATACAACACTTCACAAACAGTATTTTATGGTACGTGCATGCTTCAGTGCTTAAAGGGCAGGAAGAAAATACTGAATTTAAATGTAGAGCCACAGCTATGGAGTGTTGGTGAAAGTAAGGGGTGGGGAAGGGGTGACAGAACTTTACTGGCAAAAGCTCCCTTAGGCACCTAAGTCTGCTCTAATTTATGGTGGGGCCAGCACAGACCAGCCCCTAGAATCAGGAAGCTATAACTGGTTCCCTGATGCCCTCCTACCTGCCCTCGAGCGTGGAGCTCTGACAAAAGAGAGAATCTGTCTTTCTAGCTTTAAATGTCCATGCAGTCTTGTGTGTCATGTGGTCACCAACTTCCAGTCCAGTTGTGGACAGACAGCCTCTTCAGTGCCACGCTGGCTGTGATTTAACATCACGGGTACGTCTACACAGCATTTTGGAGTGAGCCTCCCAGCCGGAGATGACAGACTGGGGAGCGCTCTGAAAATAGCTGTATTGGCAGCACTTTGAAGTTGCGGCTCTGGCTGGAACCTAGGCATAGGCTTCAGAGCCCAAGCTCCAGCCGGAGCTGCAACTTCAAAGCACTGTCTATACAGCTATTTTTAGAGCACTAGTTCAAGCCCTCTAGCCTGAGTCTGCTGCTCAGGGCTGAGAGGCTTGCTCCGCAGTGCTGTGTACACATACCTCTGATAGCATTCAAGAGGAAACACGTTTTTATAAATGGCCTAATATTAAAAGTAGGAGCTGATCTCACTCCCACTGAAATCAGTGCAAAACTCCAGTTGATTTCAGGCCGGCTCCTGCTCCTACTAAAGGCTGTGCTTTGTTTGTTTCCCCTAACCAGCAGAAGTGCTGCTTTGTGCTTCTCTGCTTTTTTTTTTTTTTTTTTTTTCCCTTTCATGGATCTGTTAATAACAATAGTCACAGTGTTACATATTTTATAGCACTTTTCATCTTAGGATCTTGAGATTTGTCGTATATTTCTAAATCTCATGCTTCAGGGCTTCAGCTGGTCACTTGGAGGGGTCAGAAAGGGATTTCATCCCTCCTCCTCTCCCCTCCAAATGTATTCTGGGGTGGGTTTATTTATTTATTTTTTTAATTGGGTCGCCTTCCTCTGAAGCATCAGAGATGGTGACAGCTAGAAATGAGCCATTGGATGGGAAGAGCCAGGGCTCTGATATGTCACAGAGCGCCCCCCCCCCCCCCCCCAGTGCTTGTCTGGCTGGTTCTTGCTCACCTGCTCAGGGTTTAAATGATTGCCATATGTGGAGTTGGGAAGGCGCTTCCCCCTGGTAAGATTGGCAGTGCCCTGGGGGGTGGTGTGGGGTAGGAGGTTTTGCCTTTGGCCGTGGTGCAGCTCGGGCCATCCTATTCTCTTCCTGTGGCACATAGCTTAGGTCATGGCTACCCTTGCAGATGTAGAGCGCTGTGAGTTAAACCCGCCTTCGTTGAGCGCAGTAGGGAAAGCGCTATAGTCTATCCATACTGACAGCTGCTTGCGCACTGGCGTGGCCACATTTGCAGCACTTGCAGCGGCATTATGGGCAGCTATCCCAGCATGCAAGTGACTGCAATGTGCTTTTCAAATGGGGGTAGGGTGGGGTGGAGTGTGACAGGGAGTGAGAGTGGGTTTTTGTGGGGCTGAGAGCATGTCCGCATGCTGTCTTGTAAGTTCAGACAGCAGCCGACCTTCCCTTCCCCCGCCCCCTCTCACACACAGCATTCCACACTTATCTATCTCAGAGCAGATAAGCAGCCGGCTGTGAGAAACGGAGCTTTCAAATGGCATATTCGCATTCCTACAGCCAGTTCAAAACAATGAGAAGAGTTGCCACTTGACTTAAGGGGATTATGGGACATTTCCGAAGGCTGATCAGAGCGCAGTAATGCAACACCTTGTCCACACTGGTGACAGGGCGCAGCAAACGTTATTCCACTCGCCGAGGTGGAGTACCAGCAGCGCTGTAGCTGCGTCCGAGCGCTCTATGTGCCTTGCCAATATGGACGGGGAGTGAGCTAGTGCGCCTGGGGCTGCTTTAATGCGCTGTAACTCGCAAGTGTAGCCAAGCCCTTAGTCTTCTGAGGGCTGTAATACTTTGGTATAATTTTGGTTGGGTTTAGTGTGCAGGTGCTGTGTGGTGATGGTTGCCTGTGATGGTGGTGAAGGTCAGAATAGATCAGGGGTGGGCAAACTACGGCCTGCAGGCCAGATCCAGCCCCTCAGGGCTTTGGATCCGGCCTCCGGGATTGCCCCCCGTGGCCCAGGCGAGGGGGATGAGGGCTCAGTGCTTTGCACTTGCCTCCAGGCACCGCCCCCCGCAGCTCCCATTGGTCGGGAACGGGGAACCGCGGCCAATGGGAGCTTCGGGGGATGTACCTGGAGGCGTGGCAAGGGCAGTGCATGCGGACCCCTCCATCCCCCGCTCCCCCAGAGGCTGCAGCACTTCCTGGAGCGGCGCGGCGTGGGGCCAGGGCAGGCAAGCAGGGGGCCTGCCCTGGCCCCCGGTGCGCGCTGCTGCTACCCCAGAGCTGCTTTAGGTAAGCAGGGCTGGAGCCTGCCCCCCAACTCCCTGCCCTAAATCCCCTGCCTGCACCTCACACCCCTCCTGCACCCCTGCCCTGAGCCCCCTCATACACCCTGCACCCCTCCTGCACCGCTGCCCTGAGCCCCCTCCTGCAGTCCACACACCTCCTCTGTCCCAATCCCTTGCCCTGAGCCCCTTCCCGCACACCGCACTCCCTCCTGCACCCCAACCCCCTGCCCTGGCCCTGCATACAATTTCCCCACCCAGATGTGACCCTCGGCCCAAAAAGTTTGCCCACCCCTGGACTAGATGAGCTGGTGGTCCCTTCTGGCCTTAAGCTCTATGTCTCTAAGCTCTTTTCAAAGTTGGGTAAGCATCATTAATTGTTGCTATGTTCTAGATTAGTTAGAGGGAGATTTTCAAAAGCAATTAAAGGAATTAAGCACTCAATTCCCATTGAAAATCAGAGTTAGGTACCTATTCCCTTTGGAAACTCCCACCCTAAATGACTTGCCCAAGGTCACATTGTGGCAGTGATCGAGTTGGGAACAGAGCTTTCCAGACTCCCCTCACCACTGGGAAATACTGCTGATTCTTTTTCTTGTAATCCAAACCACCAGTGTGGCAGAGCAACCCAAACAACCACTATAAACAGAGCTGACAAACTACTGTTCATCTCTACATTGTGACCCTGCCCATGGTAAAATCCTAGCTATTTGAAAGAAACCTTATGTTTTTATTATGTTGGGATGTTTTTGACAGGCCTGGAAGAAAAACACAGAGGGTAAAATTCAGCCCTGCTCTAAGCAGCCACAAACTCCCCCTAGTTTAACTGGGAGTTGCACCCATTCATGTTAAATTCCATCCCCACTTCAGATGCTGTGGAGTTTGAACGCTGGAACTTATTGCATGCACTAAATAGCAGGAGTGGTGTATATTCTTCTCCCAATGTGCTTGCATTAATGTTAGCTATCTGTTTGCACTGAGAGGAGAATGACTGACTGATTGTTTCCTGACTTCTACCTAATCTGCATGCACAAATCTGTGTTGCAGGTGTTTAAAACATTACTCCCGGGGGACTTCTGCACCATTGCATGTGCATGGAATTTATATCTCCCCCCACCCCCGAATTTCTTTGCGTCCCCACAGAAAATGGTGGGGAAGCAAAGGGAAGTATGTCTGTGTGTTGGGGATGCCTGTGGTTGTAGTTTGGGGTGGCACTGCCCCCCCAACAGGCGTGGGGGGGGTTAACAGAGTCACGTGCCGCTGCCACCCTTCCCCCCCCCCCCCATTTCTGCCAGCACAGAGCTGCCTGCCTGAAGGAGGCTGCTTCTCTCCACATTGGAAGCTACCTCCTGGGTCTTAGTGCCAGTCATGCTCTCCTGTGTGCTGAGAGCCTTCCAACTTTCTGTACAACAGTGAATGCCTGCAGTGGGGCATAGTAAAAGGGGGTGGGTAGGAAAGAGGGTGGGATAGGGAAGAGGGATATGAGAGGGAGAGGAGGGGACAGGGGACAGTGGGGAAAGGAAGGGAGATAGAAAAATTGGGGTGGAGGAACAGGAGCCCAGCAAGTATTGTTCACTTAGGCGGAGCAGCAGCAGCTGGGGCTCCCCCTTAAGCAGGCCCATCAAACCCCCATCCTGATGCGCGCCCCCCCCCGCACCTTGATCCCCATCCCGATGAGCCCCAACTAGCTGCACCTGGACTCCCACCCCACCAGCATCTGGACCCCTGTGCTGAGCCCCCCACACCCAGACCCCCTCCTGCTGAGCACCATCCCACTGGACCCCCCACTGAGCTACCTGCACCCAGATTTCCCCACACCTGGTATGCCTGGCCCAGGGCCCTGGGGTATTTCTGGAGCAGCCCTTGCCCTGTGTCAGGGTCCGGTGCAGCCTCACCACAAGTCTCTATCCTGGGAGACCATGGCGGGGAGGGAGGAGGGTGATCTCCCACCTCCATGCAGCCAGGGGCTTGTGCTCCCCCCTGCCATGCTGGCGGCTCCATATTTATCTACTGCCAAATACAATTTGCAGAATTTTAAAATATTGTACACAGAATTTTTATTTTTTTTGGCGCTCAATTCCCTCAGGAGTAAAACATACACATGGAAATTTAGAGGCAGGTTTGAAAATTTGGTGTATGATGTTCACAGATCACCATATATTCTGAAACTTGATTTTAATAAGGTGAATTTATAGAATCAGCATAATGAATTATCTTACTCACTTTACTTTAAACCGTTCTGAATATTTTGAATAAAAAACATTTAGCTCATTTGGTGTGGAATATAGCAAATATTTGAATCCTGATTGACTTTCACAACTCTAAAATCCATGCGAGTGAAGACAGCACATAAAGATTGTCCTATGAACTCTGATCAGTTATATATCAGTTGTCAGTTATAGTTTATTTAATAAAAAACCCTATTTATTCCACTGCGGTTTGATAGTAATGTTACAAGTCTCAAAGCTTTAATTATTGTAGATATAATCAGATTTTATGATTACATGTTTAATGTTGGCCATCTCACCAGGAAATTTCCATTGATTACTGGATGGCTTATAGGCAATTAAATAGAACACATTGTATCATGAATTAATTAACATTGACCTTATTCCTTTTGATCGGCTGGGATTTCCAGCTGTATTTGGCAGTCTGCATTAACTGGCTGAGGTAAAGTTCCTCTGGCATAATTGCTTCTCGGTACTGTAAATGTTTAGTATTGACTATCTTACAGTTCATATGTTTATGTAATCACAAACTCTAATCAGTTTTTCACTACATCTCTAACTCTGCAACAGAAATGTATAGTGTCTGACAATGGCTTAATGCAAAGAATTTAATTCAGGCCTGGTCTACACTTAAAAATTAGGTCAACCTAGCTATGTTGCTCAGGGCTGTGAAAAATTTTGCACCCTGAATAGTACAGTTACGTAGTCATAATCCCTGTTGTAGATGCAGCTAGCTCAATAGAAGAATTCTTCTCAACCTAGGAACTGCATCTTGGAAACCTGGATTAACTACATCAGTGGAAAAACCCCTTCTGTTGATGTAGAAAGTGTCTATATTACAACACTGCAGCTGTGCCACTGTATCAGCTGTAGTGTAGACATGCCCTAAGAAAACGAAAGAGTTCAAAACTAGCGACATAAATTACGCACACACCCCAGCACGTGTGTGTGTGTGTGTGTGTGTGTGTGTGTGTGTGTGTATATTTATATATAAAATCACACACAGGAAGGCCTGATGTGCTATGGGGAGTTTACTTTCAATCAGAATAACAAACATATACCTTGACTTTGTGTATATAAGAGGTGTTAGTTCATTGGATGTTAACAGTAACTCTGTATTACTTTTCAATTATGTCACTTAAAATGTTTGTTTTCTTTTCCCACCTTGTGGTAGGTTATCACTGCACTATTGCCAGCCCCAAGCATTAAGAAGTAATGAATTGGGCCCCATAAAAAAAATGAGAAAATCACAGTACCTTTGCTGTTAATATCTGTCTGCTTTCTTCATACTTAAGGGCTCCTAAGTACAAGTGCAGCTAATGATTGCACCAGACCACAAATAATTAACAAAAAGAACTTTTTTGTTTTGATGTCCCACTTTTTCACAAAACACCAGACTTTCAGCAGTGACTACTGGTGTCTTGAGCAACCAAATAGAATGCAGGGAGGAAACAGGATGCATCCTGCAATTCCTTTACACAGAAATTATCCTCGCCTTCCTTGTCTGGAATCTCTTGGCAGTGTTATGATAAATAGCTTCCCCACAGGGATGTTATATCATACTTATGTAGAGGGTCACATCTAGGAACTTAGAGATCTTTATTTTCAGGAAGTGCTTGATGACAGAGAATAGTATAGGAGGAATGAATAAAATCTGAATGTTGCATTCTTAGTGCTCTTTCTGTGCTTGCACACTGAATGTAGTGTCAGCAGTGAGTTGGCCCCTTCAGCAATGTGAAATCAGAATTTAGAAATATTAAATAAAAAAAAAATTCCAACACCACCCAGCAATCACCCCACTAGCTATGGTGGCATAATGAATTCTTGTCCCAGAAAGATGGACATGAAAGGAGCTGTCTTTAGCAATTGGATATTCTTTGGATCGTAAGAGGAAAACTATGAAATTGCAACAGGACTGGATAAAAAGAAAAACAAGATAAGAGCAACCACACTATTGGCTGTACAGGCAAAGACTATCACATGCTCCAGCAGTATTTGTGTATGGCAGCAGGCCCATGTAAAATGCTAGAGCCTCTCCAAAATCTAGAGAAACAATAGATTAGTGTAGTATCAGATTTTGCAAAATGACTGTTTTATGTGATTATCAAACCTTAAAAGATTAACTAATTCATGATAGATTAGTCATGGGGGCAAAAGATGAAATAGATGTGCAAAGCTAGTGAACATGTTGACATCCAAATTCAGAGCATTGCTGTAGCAGACGGAGATAATTCACCCAGTAACACGCATACAAATTTCTTCAGAAGTAAATGCACAAATATAAAGCAGAGGCGGTCAAACAAAATGCAAAGGATGACTTGTGGGGATACTGTGGAGAAAAACATAATGGAAAATATCCAGCATATGAAGTCATATGCAATAATTGTGGTAAGGGAAAGCATTATGCAAAAGCTTGCAGATAAGAGAGAAAAAAAAAGTGCATCATACTGAGGAAGCAAGCAGTGACTTAGAAGATGTGATTTTGCACATATGACATTAATAATGTGCAAAACAGCAAAAATAAATGCTTTTTAAGTCAGACTAGCACCAGATACAAAAAGACAAGGCATCTGTGCACAAACAGGAAATTGAATGCCAACTTGATAGTGGGGTATCTGTGAATGTTGTAGGCTACAAACATTTCTTCAGCATTATGTAAGAGAAGAAAGCAAAATTGCAAAGCCAAATTAAAATTATATAGTTGCCTAGTGGCTGAAGCACTGGACTGGGACTCAAGAGATCTGGGTTCTATACCTGAGTCTGCCACATGTCTTCTGGGTGACCTTGGGCAAGGCCCTTCACTTTTCACTGTGCAGTTTCCCTGTCTGTAAAATGGGCATAATGATATAGATTTCCTTTGTAAAGAGCTTTGAGTTCTCCTGATGAAAAATGCAATATAAGAGCTAGGTATTATTTTTTAATTTATTAATACCATTAGGACAACATAAATACGAAGGAAAAAGTATACAGGCTGAAATTTCATGTAGTACAAACAGCACAGAAGCCACTGCTTAGAGTTAAAACAAATGAATGCATTAACCTAGTGACACTAATCCTGGGGCAAACTATTCATACAATAGATACACAAGCAAAACACCTGGAGCAAACAATGCCCGGTGATGTTCCTGAAGCAAAGTTGCTTAGAGATTACCAATTTGTATTTGATGGACTGGCTTGTCTTCCAGGCATGATAAACCTGGAACTGTTTAAAACGGGGAAGATTAGACCCCAAGAGGAACCATCCCCATATAAGTCAGTGAGTGAATATACTAGTAGACTCAGTCTTTTGCTGTCCTTTGCCACAGTAAAAACAAGTTAAAATACAATCATTATTTGGATACATCAAACGAACAAACAAAAAATTATAATAAACACTGAGCTCTCCAGTTACAGAATGCCTAACGGGAAGGATCCACCTGATGCAATGCAATAGTGCAAGATGCATTAATACAGATGGTCGGCTAGTTTTAAAGAATTTATGGCTTTGTTCTACAAGGTGTTTGTAAGCCCTTAATGTTCAATTACTTCCATGGAAATTGAAGGTACTCAGCACTTCATAAAATAATCCTTTTAGTAAGCCTGATGTCTTTTGGCTCCTCCAATGAGTCTATGCTCAATTAGCTGTCTTTGCTGTCTGTTCAATGTGCAAGCATAAAAGAGAGGGAGAGAGCGCTAAGACAGTGCAATATTCAAATTTTATTTGTTGCTCCACGTATACTGGCCTCTCTCATCAAGCACTTCTTTAAATTAAAGTTATTAAAATTCTTAGACGTGACTGTATATAATCCTGCTATAATGCTCCCTCTGGAAAACTATTTATCATAACATCCCCTTTTCACACTTACTTAAGATAGCAAAAGTAGTCATGAATACTGTGACGGGTTCTCCCCGGGGTGCCACCTGAGAGTGGGGTAACACTGAGCCTTCTTGACCCACCAGCCTGGGCTCCCTTTACACTGTACTGCTGTGACAGGCCCTCAAGCCCCCTTCAGCACACACACAGGTAGGGACACACCCAGCTGCAGCTACACACAGATGCTGAGATCAGGTCTGCATGGGAAGGCTCAGCTAAGGCACCTCCCAGCTCCTAAGGCACGCACCCCCCCGGAGTATAAACCCAAAATTATACCATCTTGCGCTGCACAGAGAACTGTACAGTGTAAGCTCATGAAATTAACCCCCTCCCTCAATGTGAGAGGAATATACACAGCTTTCTGCCCCAAGTAATGATTTTCACACACTGGTTTTAGAGAAAACAAAACAAGTTTATTAACTACAAAAGATAAATTTTAAGTGATTATAATGGATAGCAAACAGATCAAAGCAGATTACCTAGAAAATGAACAAAAATGCAATATAAGCTTAATATACTAAACAGATTGGATATGAGTAGCAAATTCTCACCGTAATTGTTGTTTTAGGCAGTTTGCAGAGATTCTTGAGGGCAAGCTGCACTTGCTTGCAGCTTAAAACCCCAGGTATACCTTTCACAGGCTAGAAATCCCTTTAGCCTGGGTTCAGCCCTTCTCCCCCAGTTTAGTCCTTGTTCCTGAGGTGTTTCCAGAAGTCTTATTGGGCCAGGAGTCAATGAACTCACCTGCCTTAAATATCTTTTGCCTTAAATATCTTTTGCATAGGGCGGGAACCCTTTGTCTCCCCCCCCCTTGGTTCCCATGCCCGATCAGTGGAAAAACACTGGTATTCCAAGATGGAGTCCAGTACCAGGTGACTTGGTCACATGCCCCTGTAGGAACACAGCAGCCATGACTCGGAGGCTGTTTGTAGCGTCTTCAGGAAGGCACCCCGGTGGGAGATTAACATAATCTACGACCTATTGTTCTTCCTAATGGTCCTTTCCAGCCAGCCATCTAGACTGATTGCATTCTGCCTAGAGGGCATTCCCCAGGTGTAAACACATTTGTAATAGATGCATAGATAATATTCCTAACTTGCACTTGGTTCTATTTGTAGTATGGTGTTTTGAGAGACAGTTCTGATATCTATCCGTTGCTTATTGACCTGTGTTCCTTCCATATCCTGCTGATCAGATCTCACCGTTTTTCACTCTAGGGGGTACCCAGGGTGGTGAGGTACCATACCACTACTTCTCCTTAGCGTGAAGTAGTCTGTGCCTGCTGTGGATAAGCTCCTTGAAACCACCAGCCTCTGGCAACTCAAGCACCACTTTCCAAACTTCTGGAGGCCTGGATCTCTCTGCATAGGTATCAGTAGGCACACATCAATCCCCCAATACTTGGAGCATTCTCTGTAGTGTCTAACCCCTGTTCCACTGATTACTCACAGGATTACTAGCCACGCTGTGCCCCAAGGAACAGAACACACCAGCTTGTTAGGTGTGTTTCAGGACCCCCACAGCACTAAAACTTCTTCTTGTTTTAACTACAAATATATCTGTTATCAAAGAATAGAGATTCAAGTGATAGTGAATAAGAATATTGGAACCAAACAGATAAAACTAATTTAGTCTCTAGAAGGCCTGTCATGATTTTAACTAACAGGTTAATGTCCTCTCTATAGAAGTTTTATCTCACCCGAAGTTCTTGTCATCCTCTTCAACCAGCATTTCTCGTGAAGCAAAATTGCAGTCCTTTTGCATCCTCAGTGAAAGGTGCCTAGGTGTCTTCTCTGACCTCCAAATATAGTCAAGCGAACCTCTGAAGTGCACCTACCAGATAGCGTTCCCTCATTACGCCGCTCCTTTTCTCTTTCTGTTAGATTTTTTTCTCTGAAGTTCTCACAATTCTTAATTTGCATTCAGTTCAGACTGGTGATAGGTGAACCATTGTGAAGGACACAATACTCAATGTACATGTAATCAGGTAGATGAATAAACATCTTTTGTCTGACAGAAAACTGTTTCTCACCTTTAGTTGTGCCTTATACCTTGATACAGACGCTAAGAGCATATTTTCTGTGTGTGTGTGTGTGTGTGTATATACACACACGCGTACGCACACACACACTCACTCTCCTTACATAGTATCTGTACATACATCTCACAGTGATACTAATAACCACTGTGACCCTGGCTTTCATTTGAGACCTCACATGACATTCTTTGAACCAGAATGTGCACAATAGAATCAGGATATTCCTGTAACCCCTTTGACAGTTGGCAGTCGGAGGGTTCTTGGCACACATCCACATCAAGCATTGCACTGGTTGCTATTAAGGCCTTCCATGGGAGTGTTTTTCCTTTTCAAAAATGGCTTATCATATTTTCTTTGCTTTTTGCAGCTTTCTATAATACAGTCTTAGCAATGTTAACTGCTGAATTGGCTTTGTCTGAAGTGACACAGTTTGGGATTCCACACCCGGTGAATTCCTTCACTGCTGTGTACATGATAGGCACCGCAATAGAGTCTGACAGTTCATCTAGTTCCCAATAGTGGTCTACAATAATGAGGTAGTTTTTGTAGTTCATGGAGAAAAAGTCCATTCCTAATTTTCTTCAAGGTCTGTTGGGGATGATGTGTATTTTCGTTGTCTCTTTTTGCTGCTTGGCCTGCATTGCTCCACATGTATCAAAACAGCTCACCAGGTCTCTGAAATCCTTGGCCATGTTGTCCATTATACAGTATCTCTGGGTTTCTGGATTCAGACTTCTATCCAGAATGGCTCTGATGTATTCTTGAAAGAGTTTCTTCGTTCTGTGCGATCTAAGTATTAGGATTCGACTGCCTTTATATAGGAAGCTGTCTTGGATGCTCATTTGATCCCAATAGTTCCAGTATTTTTGAGAAGAAGATAGATCATCTCCTCTGGTGTTTGGCCATCCTGACAGAACAATGGACATGAGCACTTGTAAACCTTTGTCTTGTGTAGTTTGGTTTGTTCACAGACTCTGTCCATCTCCTGCCTTGAAACTGACACAGAAAGCATCAGCCAAGTCAGTTATGTTTTTCTGTGTTTCTATTAGATTGAGTATCTCATTTTTGTTCAGTGGCCATATTTTCATGCTGCAAGACTGCTCTAGATAAGAATTCAGCTTTGCAAATCTTAGTCCCTTTCTTGTAGCATACATCTAAGCTGTTGGGTTCTGTAGACTTTCAGAAGTATTTGCTGAAGCTGTTTTGGGATCACCAGCAGTAGCTTTTTAAAAATGCTGTCTAGTGATTTATGGTCATTTTCTACTCCAATGGTGTCCCAACTTTGAACATACTGGATGAAATTTTCATGTGCAAACTATTGCGAAACATTCCTTTTCCACTTGAGCATGTCTTTGTTCCATTGGTGGTAGTAATCTTGATGCAAAAGTGTCACTTTTGTCAGTTTTGTAGGAGTGATGCCCCATGCAGTGTCTCACTGGCATCACATTGTATGGTTGTCTCTCTGTTCACTTAGCGGTATTTCAGCATGGGATAGTCAGTCTCTAACTCCTTAGTACATGTGATGGCTGCATCATGTTGAAGTAACCATGTCTAGGCTGCATCTTTGTCCAGTAGTCACCACAGGAGTTCACAAACACCTGAGATTCTTGGAAGAAATTTTGTCAGATAGCTTACAAATTCTAATAGTCTCTGAACTGATAATATCTTCAGGTATAGGCATCTGCTGCATTAGGGGGCCAGGTTGTAGCCCTTGGGAGTTCAGCAAGTGTCCCATGTCTGGTACTGCAGTCAATCACAATGCGTCTTATTTTTATTTCATTTTAGATTTACACCTCTACCTCGATATAACGCTGTCCTCGGGAGCCAAAAAATCTTACCGCGTTATAGGTGAAACCGTGTTATATTGAACTTGCTATGATCCACCGGAGTGCGCAGCCCCGCGCCCCCCCCCCCCCCCCCCGAGCACTGCTTTACTGCGTTATATCCAAATTCATGTTATATCGGGTCGCGTTATATCGAGGTAGCGGTGTATTTGCCTGGCTTTTTCTAGTAGACAGATGAGGTTATGCTTATGATTATGATGTGTCCCAGCATCCATATACCAGAATGTCATCAGATACCACTCTGATCCCTGCTAGTCCTGTTAGTATGTCTTGCTGGCAATGTTGATATTCTTTTGCTTCAGGTTTGATCCCAAATGGCATTCTCAAATGTCTGTTTTTGTTTCCCTTCCTTCTTTTTCCCACTCCTTTACTTACTTCCCCATTCCTCACCTCCCTCTAACCTTAACTTAAAACTAAAACCAACAATAGTAATAATACATATAACAAACAAAGCTTTGCCAGTTCTTCACCATGTGTTTGCACTTACATGTTATAACCTTATCCTCCACCCTTGAATTCAGTGGGACTATTCACTTTTTACAAGTATTTGCAGGATCAGGGGTTTATGATGCTCCTGTTAGGGGAAGGATGCAGTAAATAGCCAGTTACAGAATGAAAGAGAAAAAATCAAAACCAAATAGAAATGAAGTGAGAAAATGTACAAAGAAATGTGTGTGTGCTTGGCTGTGTTTTATGTCTCTATTCTCCCTAGCATTAAGCAGCTTGACAGATATGGTCAGCTGATCCTTGCAAATTCTACTGCAGCAGACACTGGTGAATATAGCTGCTGGCTTCTTCTGTGTAATGGCTCTAGCTGCAAGAAGGATGAGTCTAAAACAGGCTCAACATACATCTTTTTCACAGGTAATGGATTCATTGGGTTTATAAACTGAAATGCCTGGGTTGTCTGTCCATAAGGCAGGATTAGCATATTCATTTCCATTTTCCTATCCATATCCATTTCATGATCTGTATCCAGACATTGTTCCCTAGTGGTTTCCAAGGGATACATTACTGGTGGAGTGAGCAGGAAATTAAGCAAATAATTAACAATAATGTGATTTATGTGTCTACTTCCCTGTGCTTTACTCTAAATATATACCCAAAACCATGTCTAGGGAAGCAGAAAGTGGATAGTTGGCAAAAATCAGATACAATATTCTAATGTTAGAATCTGCAATAAAACTTAAACAATGCAGGAGTCCATCCTTCTTGTTTTATTTCCTTCTGAAAAAACATCTGTGGGAGAAAATAAAGTAACATGTTAAGACGCATCTTCTCATGACATTCTAATGCAAATACACTTTACCCCTATGCATATTACATTCCCAGGGTGGAATCCTGGCCGCACTGAAGTCAGGATTTCATGCAAGTTTTTTGCATCACACATTAGCCTTATAAGATGCAGAGCCGCTACTGTAAATATATTTACTAGCCCACAAAGCTTGAAGTTGATCGCTGCCCTAGTCCTTAGATATTTATGGTTTTTATTAGGGCTGTTGATTAATTGCAGTTAACTCGTGATTAACTCAAAAAAACTAATTGTGATTAAAAAAATTAATCGCAATTAATCGGAGTTTTACTGGCACTGTTAAACAATAGAATACCAATTGAAATGTATTAAATATTTTGGATGTTTTTCTACATTGTCACATATATTGTATTCTGTGTTGTAATTGAAATCAAAGTGTATATTATTTTTGATTACAAATATTTGCACTGTAAAAATGATAAACAAAAGAAATAGTATTTTTCAATTCACTTCATACAAGTACTGCATTCTCTTTGTCGTGAAAGTGTAAGTTACAAATGTAGATTTTTGTTGTTGTTACATAACTGCACTCAAAAACAAAACAATGTAAAACTTCAGAGCCTAGAAGTCCACTCAATCCTATTTCTTGTTCAGCCAATTACTAAGACAAACAAGTTTGTTTACATTTACAGGAGATAATGCTGCCCGCTTCTTATTTAAAATGTCCCAGAAAGTGAGGACAGGCATTTGCATTGCACTTTTGTAGCCGGTATTGCAAGGTATTTACATGCCATATATGCTAAACATTGGTTTGCCCCTTCATGCTTTGGCCACCATTCCAGAGGACATGCTTCCATGCTGATGATGCTCGTTAAAAAAATAATTCGTTAATTAAATTTGTGACTGAACTCCCTGGGGGGAAATTGTATGTCCCCTGCTCTGTTTTACCTGCATTCTGCCGTATATTTTATGTTATAGCAGTGCCCCAGCACATGTTCATTCTAAGAACACTTTCACTGGTGATTTGACAAAACTCAAAGAAGGTACCAATGTGAGATTTCTAAAGATAGATGCAGCACTCGATCCAAGGTTTAAGAATCTCAAGTGACGTCCAAAATCTGAGAGGGATGAGGTGTGGAGCATGCTTTCAGAAGTCTTAAAAGAGCAACACCCCGATGCGGAAACTACAGAACCTGAACCACTAAAAAAGAAAATCTACCTTCTGCTGGTGGCATCTGACTCAGATAATGAAAATGAACATGTGTCTGTCCTCACTGCTTTGGATTGTTATTGAGCAGAACCCGTCATCAGCATGGATGCATGTCCCCTGGAATGGGGGAATACAGTGCAAATACTTGTAATAATAAATAAATAAATATAAAGTGAGCACTGTACACTTTTTGTATTCTGTGTTGTAATTGAAATGAATATATTTGAAAATGTAGAAAACATCCAAAATATTTAAATAAATGGTATTCTATTATTAACAGTGTGATTAATTGCGATTAATTTTTTTAATCACTTGACAGCCCTAGTTTTTATGCAAGTCAAATAACAATCTAGTGTTATTACCTAGTGATTAAAGCAAATGGTTAATTTGTTCTTCTAATGGAAAACATTAGGAATGATAAAAACAAACTTTGCAGCCTGATTAGAGCTAAACCGTTTTTGGCTGGCAAATGCTTCAGTGTTACAGCATAAGATGACTAAGATAAGATTGTTTGTAATAAGGTTCAGAAATAAGTTGGAGCCATGGGATTATATGGAAGCCATTTATCGAAACAACCTTGGAACACTGACTTCTCTTTCTTTTCAAAAGGTTGGAATAATCAGATAAGCCACCTTACAACATACAGTGTTCAGGTTGGAAATATTAAGGCGTTTAAAAATTGCATTTATAAGCAATATGTCAACATATTAGAATACTGCTTGTTTTTGTTGACCTAACAGCACTAAAATGTTTGAATTGTTTAGTTACTTAATTGTTTTTAAACAATATGTATTTCACAGTCTGTATCTACAATCTTAGGTATTTCCAAGGGACCTTCCAGCTGGTACCCAAGCACAATACAAAATCAAATACTGTCAGAGGCCATAATAAAACTCCTGGTGTTTTTCTACTTTCCCCTTTGAAAAAGGGTGGATGAATTTAAGTAGAGCCAGATAACTCATTAGGACTTTTTTGTGAAAGTCTGCATTGTTTCAAAAGCTGATCCCAAAATTGGTGGTGGTCTTTATTTTATTTTATTTTATTTTTTAAGATACAATCCCTCTCCCCAGTTTATGAAACAGGCAAAGAAGGCTACATTTATGTTTTTAAATTTAGTGATTAAAGCCAAACTGCATATTAGTTTGTCCAAGTCAGACATGTTTTTACTTTTTTAAAAAACAAGTCCATGGTGACAGATTTAATTAATTGTAAAGAATGTTAAAATGATTGTTGCCAGATACTGTGGACACAGAAATAAATTACTGCTAATGCAAAATCTGAACTTAATCATCATTAGTAAATTTCTCCTCCCTTACATTCATTTTTTATATATTAGAAGACCATTTACATTTATATATATTTTTTTCTTAAATGAAATTTATAGACATCTTTAGCTAAATATTATATTGCATTACCTTCTTATATAGATAAAGGGGAGCTCTTTGTACCTACTTCCAGTTATTTCGAGATTGTCTACCTGAACCCAGATAAACCAGCAGTAATCCCTTGCAGAGTGACCATCCCATCAGCAAAAGTAACTCTGCACAGGGAGTTTCCAGCAGAAGAAATCAAAACAGATGGAACTAATATTATCTATGATGTGAAGAAGGGTTTTATTTATCAACACCCCACCTCTGACCACAAAGGAGTGGTCTATTGTAGAGCAGAATCACGGGGAGCACCTCAGATTTCTATCAAGTATCAATTACTGTATGTGGAAGGTAAGATGAATGATTTCCATAGATTTACGTTCAAGCCCATTTCTCTTGCTGGAGTTGCTTATGGGGCAAGATTTCAAATGTGCATTTGAAAAAACAAACAGACCCTAATTGTAATTATGGAATTTTGCAAATTCAGTCTGATTTTTTTAAAATAAAAATGTACTTTTCAAATTAAATCTGTTTGTAGAACATCTTGCCAGAATTTATGCTAATATAGGAAAGCATAAGGCTTATACTATTAAGTTAAAAACTAAGTGGTAAACCATTTTATTATGGCTGGATAGGAACCTGTGGTGCATAATAAATTCCAACAGCAATTGGAGCTAAAGAGAATAATGGAGAATGGGAAACAGCCCAGATAAATCAAAGCAAAATTTGCCCACAGATAGTTTTTGTTTGTTTGTTTTTTTGTTAACGTTTTTATTGATTTTTGGACATTTATTTCCTGCCTCCCACCCACACCTTTCATTCAGTTCCTAGTGGTCCACCATCAACAACAATTGTGGCATCATCCAACAAAGCAGAAGGTGGTGACAATGTTAATGTTCTTTGTATAGTCCTTGGGGAGCCAGACGTAGAAGTAGAATTCAATTGGAAGTACCCAGGGGAAGAGGTAAGACACACAATTCTAACTTAGAGGTGCATTTTTTCTTAATAAGAGTAAACTCTCACAATACAACATTTTAAATACCAGTCAGTATTTTCTAGCTGAGTAAGGCAAGGTGGATCAGAATGCATTGTCCGGCTCTCTGGTAGCAAGGTCACATCAGGAGGAAGCAACGTACTATCTGGTTGATTTTTCAGCCCAGTTTCCTCACTGAGGGCCTGAAGTTACTTGTAAAAATGCTCTCTAACCTGAGAGCTGTATCTGGGCTAGCAAAATCAAGCTGGGTGAGGTATGATGGGAAACAGTGAATGCTTACCAGGCCACCAGCTTCTCTCAGACAAGAAGTGATTCATCCCTGGCTTAAGAAATTCTCTTGATGATGACAGTCATCATTCTCCTTTGGGGAAAAATTAAGATATGGTGAAGCATAGTTGCATCGAGAGTTCTTTGCTATTCTTGGTCTGTTGTATTGGACTATATCAAATGCTTCTATGAGGGGCTACCATTGAAGGGCCATTTGGAAACTTTTGTGCCGTTGGTGGTGGTTCTCTCGTGGAGCCTATTACATGTTTGTGCCGTTTACTGCGAGGTTCCATTCAACAAACTCACTCTGATCTCTGTAGTCCTAGCATTGGAGGTTATTTATGTTATCAGTAAGTACTCTTCCCCTTCTGTACCACACTGAAAGTTGACAATAGCTTTACACTTGCAAACCTGCCTTTGGTTTGAACTTCAGGTTGCAGGATGTTCTGGCAGTAATTTCCTCCACTGGTCTCACCACCCTGGCCATGAGGTCAAGGAGTTAAATGCAGTTGGTACATAATTGTAAATAATACTGATGCCTCTCTGGCATGATCAGTATGTGATGAATTTAAGCTTCTATAAGGAAAAATAAAAGTTCTCCAAAGAAAACATCCTAAATATAAGCAGCTTCAGTGCTAAACATAGTTTGCAGATTGACAAATACATGAATTTATCACTCTTGCTGTATATGGACAGTCGTGGTCAGTATGCATCCATGTATCTACTGCAACAAACAGGTTTGCTTACAGCAGTTATACCTGGAGCTGGAAGGGAACAATCCTGTTGTCAGTTTTCTGCCCAAGCAGATTTAATATTATGGAAGTGTCTTGGTAGCTCTTATGATTTAGGTTGCATTGGGTTTTACACTTATAGCTTTAAGGTGCCACCAGACTCCTTGTTGTTTTTGTAGATACAGACTAACACGGCTGACACTTATAACAGTGTTAACAATGTATCATATTGTCTTAGTCAAACATTTAGTAACTTTTGGCAAAGGAAATATTAAGTGCAACCATTTTGAATTGTTTTCCTTGTGTTCTTTCTTTCTTCGTTTGAGAACCCGTGTCCCTACAACCTCTAGTGTTTTCAGGGCTAGTGCAGTTAATTTTCTAGTTTAACAGTGTTCTTCCCATTATTTGATATACCCTGTGTTTTCTGCAAGAAAAAGCCACCAGAACTGTTGAGTTCCATCAGTTCTCTCCTCCTACCAGCCTGCCCCAGTTTCTGCAAAGCACTGAGGCTATTAAGAGAGAGGGCATATTGGACTCAGATCAAGGGAGTTGAGAGAGATTGTGAGGCCACAGAAAAGAAGTGGGGCTCAACCCTGCTTCTCAGAGTCCTCATTTCTTCCACCTTCTTTCCATCTCCATGACTGCTGCACATGCATCTTTTATAAATAGCTACTGATCTATATTGACCTTTATACAAAGTTGAATGGGGAGAAAGGACAAAATGTGGAGGAGCAGGTGACTGGGGGGAAGATGTGAAGGAACAGGGCTGGCTGGGGAAGGGTATTGAGAGGATAATATCAACATTGATAGCTGTCCAGATTGAGAAATAGCTAATAAAATATGTAACTGGAAAAGTCTTCCAAACTAAAACTTGATTGGATTTGAGTTAATGTTGCTCTAGTACAAATCCAACAACCAAAGCATGTGAATGATAGCTGGCTTATCTGGTGTTTTCCTTGATTTTTTTTCTAATTGTATTTGTGGAATTTGCACTTGGGCAACCTTAAGTGCTCATCAACACTTAAAACGTCTATCAGTTTATATTTCTCAGGGATGTAATATTTTTGCTGACAAGTGAGTAGGAGTTAGTTCTTAATGAAGAGACTCAAGTAGGCTTGGAGGCATTAGATTTTTATCAGTAAATGTCAGTAAACATTGAGTTCACCATTCACACACAAACTGACAAAAATATTTCCATCAATAATAATTAAAATTTCCAGATAGGAAAAGTAAGAAATGCTGCTTGAGAACTGATTTAAGGAATTTTACTTTGTATATTTTGACATGTGATGTTGACAGTTTGGGTGGTGTTGGTTATAGAGCTTTTAACTCTTCCAATCTCAATACCTACTGTCATTAAATGTTTGATCCCCTCACTGACTGACTCCATAAATTCCCACAACTGTGGAAATTTAAAATTGATAAAAACTAAAAAAAAAAAATGCTTAAAAATAAACATTGCTAGTATCTGCTGAAATTATTTAAAAAAATCAAATTCTGCCAAGCCTACTTACAGTATTTTCCAGCTGAGATTATTCATTTTGCAATGTTATTGCTGATGTAAGAATCTGCCAGTTAGTAGTTAACAGGTGACGTGCTGGCTCTTAAACTAATAATTAATGACTGGCTTGATTAACTTGTTGCAAATAGCCTGGATAACTGACTAGAGTAGACAACTTCTTAGACACTGGCTCATTTTCCTGGGCATAAGTGCAGATTGGACTCTCTTTGGATAATGTACTGGTCGTTGCACTCCATGACAGTTGCCTTTTTGCAATTTTTCTGCTATTAAACTAATCTGAAGGTGAATATGATGTCCCGAGGTCCTGTATAAATAATCTTGGCATTTGTAAATGGCTACTAAATTAACACTAGAAAGAGAGACTGTCTATTTTTAATCTATGTGACATGTCTTACTTTCCTTCCAAAGGTGCCTCACTCTTATGGAAGAGAGAAGCATACAGTTTAAACATGTTTGGGTTTCATTTTCACTTTCTTTACTTTTTGGCGTAAACATACTGCAGAGCTTGAAAATATTTTCATTTCCTACCAGGTTCATCCTGGTTGCTAATGGAGCACAAGCCAACATGGTTAAAGTTTTGTTTTCCAGCATTGTGGATGCAAACAGAAAAAGCCTTATAGACATTTACATTGTAATCCGACAGCAGGATATCTCTGCGTTGAAAAAAAAAACAACCCACATAATTTGCTACCAGAGACTTGTATTTTCAGTTCTTTACATCAATTTCTGCACATAAACATTTGGGTCAATTTCTGCCATGTCTCTAACCTCATTGGATGGTGGGGGTTGGGGTGAGTCAGGGAACACTGGCCTACAGAAAATATCCTTTAACATTTTGATTTTTCAAGATAGAATTTCCCCCATCAAATCAGCCAAATGGCTTTCCAACTCTCAGCTGTCTGTTCCCATGTATCTAAACATCCTTGCTTGCATTTTAGCTTGAATATATCAGAAACAGCTTAATGGAGGGCAACACAATAACTCTTTTTGATAGTATAATACCGTGCTGTCTAGAAAGTTCTTCATGAATACTGTTTCAGCTGTAAAATTAACACAAGGGTCCGTCCTCTCTACACTGCAAAAATGGTGGCAGTCTAACTATACTGTAACAGTTATATCCTGTGTGGATAGAAAAAATCCACAGCCACGTTATGGAACTAAGCTTTCACCCTAGTAGATACCAAGTCTAAAACATGATTCTCTAAGATAGGTATCGTATTTGTTCACACAGGCATGGAAAAAGCATTAACATAAGTGGGCCACAACCATTATCTGACTGATATAAATGTGGCTATTTTCATAGTTTAGATAGGGCCAAAGTTGTAAATGTACTGGGTCATCCAAATAGTCCAAACCTGCGTACCTGGGAATGAAAGTGTTCCTATCCTTATCTAGCACAAGAGGGTACAAGTGGCTGTGTTAACCCTTAAAATGAAGGCATGAATGCAGAGGGAGAATATGCAGTTTGGTTGTGGCTTCAAGAGGGGACAAGATTAAACTCAAAGCGAATTTAAAACAGGGATTTCTAAATGGAAAAGCTAAGATGAATACAACTGTAGTGATCAACCGTGCCTGTAGCTTTTATTGTAGGAAAATTGCTGTAATGTCTGCCAAACACCCTCAGCTTCCTCACTTAATTAATCTGACTTTCAGACTAGACTCGTATGTCTGAGCATTTGTTTTGGGATTTGAAATGAAATACTGTTAACAATATACTGTCACTAAATAGTATCTGCAGAATTATACATCATCATTTCCTTATGTGGGTGTTTTTAAAACAGTATGAAAGGCCTGTGATTATCCAAGATTCTTGGAGGCTGATCAACAGAGGAATTGGGCATACCACAAGAATCTCCAAGAGTGTTATTGCCATTGAAGATTTCGAAACCATTGATGCTGGCAACTATATTTGTACAGCTCAGAACCTACGAGGACAAACCACAGTAGCCACCCATGTTGACCTGACCTGATATGTGGAGTCTGTGGACACAGAATGAACAAACAGTATGTTATTGGACACATTAACCCTTTAGTTTCTTTTTATTAATTCTGAGATGGAGGTTTCTGTTAATATCTCTCTCCTCATGTCCTTACATTCCACTTCCATTACAGAGCAGTGGTCCAGAGCAGAGACCCTAATGCTTACCAATACTCAGGAGAATTGGATTGAAACCATATATTAAACCTTTGTAGCCTGATTATGCATGTGGCTCCCAAGTGCTCCTAATACAGTGATAAATCTTCGTCAGGGAGAGTCTATATATAAATAACTTTTATGTTAGGTAAATATAACTACTTGTAAAAATGTTGCTTGTGCGTTATTTTCATGAATGCTGAGAGGAGGATATAACAACTTTTTAAGTAGACCCACCAGCATAGGTATATTTTCTTCTTTGTCATGGTGGTGATTTTAACACATTGTACATGTAAAAAATATTAAAACTTAGTCATGATTCACTTGTTATAGAAAATTAGTCAACAGTGATTACTCTTCTCTGGTTTGGTAGATGTGGATTAAATTTCTTTACTGAATAGTGACAAAATGGTATAAGTGTGTGGTTTTACTGTTTACTCTCATACCTGAGAGATGGTTTGGATTGAGTACATGCTAACTTTAAATTGTGGTAGCACTGAACATTTTTTAAAGGGAGGTACTTTAAAAAAATTATAATTAAAAGGTAAAATATTTTGCATTTTTGTCTTAGAATATTTCCTGTTGTATATCTTGCTCTTGCCCCAATGTAGTTAATTTTAAAATGCCCACCCTCTTTAGCATGGGAATTTAACTATTGCTACATAGTAGAGATATGACTTGGCATTTATAAGCAATCTTTCACAGGAGAATATAAGCAGAACACATTGATTTACAGTACTGATTGAGAAAAGATCCTGTATCAGCCAGGTTGGTAACTACCTTTACTGAATTAAGTGAATTTACTCCAATCTTAGTATAAATGAAACACCTGAATCAAAAATGTAAACAATCTGTAGACCTAGGTAATTTAGTAGAGAGAGAAGCTGCTACGCTTCTCACTATGGAATGAGTTGCCAAAAAGCAGGCTGTATAATATAATAGAAAAAAGAAACAGCCAAAGTTAGGTTATCCCATCATAATCAACACTGATGGTTATGACGTTCAAGAGTGACATTTCAATAGCTGGTGCCTTCCTCGGAGCCCACACAGACTGATATAAAGCTACAAACCAGCAACACAAGAACCACCCAGTAACATAACTGATTACAGTTGATCAGGATTAACCAAGAATTGCATTAAACTAAGGCTTGGTCCACACTGGGGCGGGGGATCGATATAGGAAACGCAACTTCAGCTACGAGAATAGCGTAGCTGAAGTCGACGTTTCCTATATCAAACTAAAAATACCTACTTCGGGTCCACGCGGCGCAGGCAGGCTCCCCCGTCGACAGCGCTTCCTCCTCTCGGCGAGCAGGAGTTCCGCAGTCGACGGGGGAGCGCTTCTGGGATCGATCTATCACGTCCAGATGAGACGCGATAAATCGATCCCAGAAGATCGATCTCTACCCGCCGAATTGGGCGGGTAGTGTGGACCAGCCCAAACAAACATTTACATCAGCAAGAATGTAATTGTACAGTGGAAAAGCCCACTCCTTAACGAGGAATAAAAATCATCACTATAGGATAATTAACAACAGATTAAGTCAGAGGGAAGGATAGGACATTTCAGTTAAGCAGTAGTGCTTTGCTTTTTTCAATCAATGAACGGCAGGAAGGAAACCCTCAACTGCCTGAGGAAGAAGAGCTCTGTGTCAACTCCAAAGCATGTCTCTTTCACCAACAGAAGTTGATCCAATAAAAGATACGATCTCACCCACCTTGTCTCTCTAGTAACATTAATGGCTACTGCCATCTTGGGAGACTAGTCACACCTGTAAATTGGACATTAATATTACAAACAAAATACCATTTAAATACAAAAATTGGACCGTACAACTCAATTCACCATCTCAGAGAGGATAGTGCATAAGGGATATCCACCAAGGGAGAATATGATAATGAAAATACAAAACAATAAGATGCATCATCTCATCAGAAATGCTAGTTTGTAATCTTCATTCAGATCAGCTAGTGACATAAGTCTTAATTAAATGCACCCCTGCCCCATCCCCTTTTCTAGTGGAAGGGAGCTGTTTGATTAGACTGGCAGGGGAAAGATAACCCCCTTCCCTGAGACCTTCTGCACACCCCTCTCAGAAATGCAGTTGAAGTTCATGGCCAGGTGGAGGGGGAAAGAATCCTCTGTCTCTCGGTGCCCTAGGCTAAGCTGTGTGGATGGAGGGAGAGTTGATTGCCTGCCTTTCCTGTATGTTTGAAGCGCTCAGGGCAGGCAGCAGCTATGCTACTGTGACTGCTGATCCATGCGTCCATCCCTGCAGTGGAGGTATAGGTTGAACAGTGCTCCATAACTGCTGTGGGTCTGAGCCATTTTTAGCATCAGGAAATAATTTTTCCCGCATCAAGATTAACAAGATACCTAGGGGGCTTATCCTCCACTTTCCTTGAGGCCTATGTTTAGGTTAATAAGGAGCTATGCCAGGATTTACCAGCTGTACCTGTGCTTGTAATTGCATTGCAACTTGCTGCCTATGTCCAGCCTGGGGATGAGGCTCTAAAGGGCCAGCTCCATCAGGTAACCATGAGACCTGGAAGATGGCTGATGCACCCATCAGCTTGTAGGGAAAATGGAATAGCCTCAGGCTGCAAAGACATAAGGTATGTCTACTCTACAAGCTTTGGCTGTGCTTTCCAGCTTGTGTAGACATACTCATGCCAGCTCTCATCAGAGGTAGCATGTAAAAATGGAAGCATAGGTATGGGTAGCATGGACTTGTTGCCCTAAGTACAAACCTACAGGCTCCAGGTGAGTTTGTCAGAGCAGCTAACCCGTACGACTGTGGCTATACTACTATTTTTAGCATACTAGTTCAGATGAGAGCAAGTGTGTGTATGTGTACACCAGCCTTCCCATGTGCCATCATTTCCCTTTGTGCACAGAGGGTAAGAGAGGATTCAGAGGTGGGCAGAACCCTAGGGGTTAGACCTGAATACTGGTTATTTGGCATGGAGAACATCGAGATTTATTGGGGTGCAGTGCAATCCTCAGTTTCATGTGGGTGTGGGGTGGGAGGAGATGGTAAAGTTTCAGCTTCTGTTTTAAAAATCCACCAAAGTCTTTTAATTCTCCCTCCCTGTTCTGATCAATGAAAAATCCTGTACATTTCCCTCTGATGAATGCTAGAGGTTTCCACCTTTTTAATTTCAAAGTAGTTTCAGTACCTCCAAACCTTGTCATTAGATAACTCATTTCCTTAAACTGTCTAGCAAGTGAGACAGCATCACCTATCCTAAATAGATTTTTGTTCAGTAACACATTGAATGGTGTGGAAGCACCACCTCCATTAGGTGACAGTTCTCCAGGCAATAAGAAATAAGATGCAAATTCTCAAATACAGCAGCTGTACTGTTATCTAAGTAAGTGCTATATAGCACCTTTCATAGAAGAGCTTAAATTGTTGGGCCATATTGGTGAATTAAGCCTGACACACCCTTGTATGAAGTAAATACATTCTCCCCATTTTAACTGCTAGGGAAGGTGAGGCACGGAGAGCCTAATCTTTCTATCTCACCTTGAGAGGTGTCCCACTGAAATGAAGAGAATTACAGTTGTGTAAAGGAGAAGAGAATCAATCACCTCTCCAGAATTAAATAAGTAATTTGTCCAAGAACACATCCCCAACACTGCCAGCATGTTACTGCTTCCAGTCCTATGCCTCAACCACAAAGCAATTGTTCTTCCCACTCCTTACCAAATGTGCAGTCACTGAAATTAAAGAGCAAATATGTTCTAAAAAATGCAGAGGGAAAAAAAGATAAAATGGTGTCACACTTAGTAGTGCTTGGTGTTTTTCTAAGACGAGAGAAGAGATTAGACGATAGTGCAGCAGCTGTCCAAGATATTCTCTCTCTTTAATAAGTTTGACTTTCTGTGCTGTTCTGTTAGCTTTCAACAGACCATTTTTATCCAGTGAAGCCCTAGATGATTTCCTGGCTTGCCATACAGCAATTGTAGGTTTAAATGCCAACATTTATCATCCACTGACACACCGTGCTGTCTGAATTATGTGATACTCATTAAAGATGAAATGTCTGTGGTTGATTAGAGAAACTCAGGCAACTGAAGTGTTTCTGAACACAAAAGTCTTCAATTAGTGTAGGTGATACTCTTCATGATGACAGTAAGCAACATAAGGAAATGATTCATTTTCTTAGTTTGGGTTTTGTCACATCTACTAATGACACACATTTTATTTTAACAGAAAAATTTTAGGGGTGATGTCACCCAAATATTGTGTCATCTATTGGCATGAGGATTACAAAACATTTGACGTAGATGAATATCATTGTAATTTCCTGTGTTTAGAATTTTCATTATGGGGGTAGCAGGCAGACAACCTAAGCATAGAAGTTGCTAATGCTTTCATTTATAAAAGATTGAGTGTGCAATACTTGCAATAGGCTTTTGAAATTCAGCAAGAGGCAAGCCCTGATGCTAGATAAATACTTTGTTTTAAATCCATGAAATTCTATTTAGCTGAGGTACTGTATCCCTGCCATTGCCAACTTTTTCCTGAGAAATGCAAGGCACTTGCCACGGAGAATTGCATGAACATGCTAAAGTTCGGGACCCACACCACCGCTGTAGCAGCACACTTATTGGGAATACCTGGGAGTTGCCAGAGCAGCAGCAGCAGCCCTAGCTTCTGAGGACAATATAAAGGGGCAGCAAGCCCCCCTCACATACTCAGGGGGTGAAGAGATCGAGAGGGTAGAAGGACCTCTAACACATGGTGCTAGTATCCCATCTGCCTCTACATAATGGCCTTCTGCTGTTAGCTGAAGTGATAGTCCTCTGTACTATAGTGCTAAACCCTGCTGATGCATTTTTTTGGTGAGGTCAGAGGGAAGAGGAAGTGATAGTTGTAACATAGAACATGAGCATCTTTACATACATACACACACACAAAAACTAAAAAAGGGAGATATGTCATTAAAAGATTAGGGTGCAAAGTTAAACACTCACAACTTGGACTATGAGCAACCTAAATTCTGGCATTTCGTTTGTGCGGATGTAGTATGATATTACATGATCACAAACTATTTTTTACATAGGCTACCTGCCTTATTCAACATACAGGTTGGCTGCACGATGGGAAAGAATTGTTTATTTTTGTGGCATCACTACGACTGTAGTGTGAACATACCATCCCTGCGCAAGTACTTCACATACTGCAGTGTGCGTGTTATAGCATAGGTTTCTCTCTGATTTGTTAATGTTGCTGTGAAGAGTGGCTGTGTCTCCAAAATATAAAGCCAGTCTTATTTTTACTTCTGGAATTTTTTCAGATGTGAAGCTACAGTACTTAATAGTCTTGGTAGGTGGTAAAACATGACTCTGATCACCTGAGGAAGACCTCACTTCCAGGATTAGATTAAGAGGATGGTTATTATAATGTATGCTGATGTTTTGATTGCTCTGGCTTTATTCACAGAGTGTATCAATAGGTGGCAATGATTTTAGATTATAAGTTGAATCAGGTAGCTGATTTTTAGAATGGAATTTTTGCTAGTTTTTTCCTTTTATTTTTATCCAATTGTTTTGACAAATTATGATTAGCAACAGCGCAGTGACAGCTCATCAGGAAACATTCAAGTTCCATGCATCTGACCAGATTGAAGTGTGGACTTATTAGCTACCGTGTACATTTTTCCTCCCTTTTTTCTACAGTAGATTGACTCCTATTTAACACAGCACAGTCAAATTTTCATAACTGGCTTATTGACTGGAAAGATGAAGTTCCATTTTCAAAAGGGGCTTGGCATTGAGACCTACCCTAAAGGAGGAGGGAAGGAGCCTCTCAAAATTCAAGTAAGTACATTTTCTCCTGTAAACTGTTCTCTGAGCACACTCAGCTCTAATGATGTAAAAAAGGAATGTTTTTGAAACTAAGCTTCAGATAATGTTTTACTCATTTGCCTCTCAACTTGCCAAGGCCAATTGTTTTCCAGTAAAGCAAAAACTACTGTCACCTGAGAAGGAACACTGTCAAAGCCAGAGTTCTGGGCTACATTTACTTATGAAACAGGCTTCTAGCATTCATGCTAGTAATTTTTTGCCTTTAAAGTTACTGGACTGGAGGCAGTTATGGCTAATCCTGGAATTGCTACATTCAAGCTGGGTCATCCTCTTTGGGGATCGAACCTGAGACCTCTGGATATTAACACATGAGCCTCTACTGCTTACACTAAAAGATCTTTTCTCTCTTGGCCAAGGCTGTGGCAGGCTCATCAAGCTTGAGTTGGCCTAGCCAGTCGTCAGTGTGGCGCTCTGTACCACTCTGAACAGACATAGTTTACAACAGATGCAGGATGCGTTAAGTTCTTTTCTGGCTAACAGCCAGATAGGACTGACTCTTAAAAATCAAACTGCAGATCCTAGAAAGGAATAACCTTTCTTTTTAAAGTCATACACACACAACTTTCCCACCTCTTCATAACAGATAGGAATAAGAGCATGAAATGATTTAAAAAACAGGTACATTTTTGAGAATGTCTCCTGCATTGTTGCCTATGTGAGAAACTACATTCAGTTTAAGAAATAGTTTAATTGTTCTCTAGGATCTAATCACACCAACCCACAAACTTTACAATTAGCTCAAGTCAAGGTTGGGGTTATCTTTCTAAATGTCAACTAAAATCTCCATTCCGCTTCCCTCTCCCTGTCAAGAATTCCCTCACATGCAGGGCCGGCTCCAGCATTTCTGCCGCCCCAAGCAAAAAAAAAAAAAAGCCGCGATCGGCGGGGCAGTACAGCGGCAGGTCCTTCGCTCCTAGAATTGCCTCAGGTGCCGCCCCTCTCCCTTGGCCGCCCCAAGCACCTGCTTGTTCAGCTGGTGCCTGGAGCCGGCCCTGCTCACATGAACCATGGTGCATTCTGAAGCCACTTGCTAGAATGACCAGAGATAGCAAAGTCTTTGGAGGCTATTAACCTGTTATCCAAGGAGTTTGAGAAAAGTCATGAAATGAAGCCGATTGCTACACTTTAAATACCCCTGCTCTTGAGAAAGTAAAATAGATCAATGTCTGAATAAGTTATTAAAAGTAAATGTTTTGGTAAGGCTAGAAGGGCTATAATTGGAAGTCAACATGTTTTGGTAACACACAATGGATATAATTGGAAGTCAACATTTGCCCATACACAGTATCTGAAGACATCACTTACCCTTTGAATGTAACTACTTCCAGCTGAGCTAGAAAAATAGGGACTTAATGTGGTTCTTAACTCTTTTTCAAGCATTGTTGGCTAAGTTCTTCATGGATAATTATGTAACCTGGCTATTTTTAGATGTGCATCTTAGTGTACATATGTTCAACCTGAAACTGAGTAATCAGGATTCTCCTGGATCCAATACTCATCTACAGACTACACAAGCAAAACTCAGTTTGCTATCCTGAGTTCTGTCTGTAATAGTGGTGCAGGTTTGGGATAAAAAATTTAATAAGTTATCTGAACACTGATGAAAGCTCTTCTGCGCATGAAGGAACAAACCATTCTAAAGTTTCAATATTTCAACTGTTATTAGACTACTTAGACCCTGGAAAACTTTCCTTCTTAATTTCAAGTTTTTTAGATTTACACAAGCAGAAAGTCAAACCAGTAAAAAAAAAATTTATTTTTAAACACATCTCAAATACACATGATCCAATTTCCTTAACCTTATCAAAGCAAAGAATGCTCTAAGAAATACTTTTAAGCCAAGTTTCAGCCCACAGCAGATTTTTACAGTTAAGTTATAAATCTGTGGAAAACAGTATTTATAAGTGCTGACACCACTTGAACTACAGTGGCATGTACAGTGCCTTAAATGGGATAAAAAAGAGGCAAATTAAGTAAAATGTTCCATAGAGGAGTCAGACTTCACTTGTACATTGTGTAGATTAAATTTAATTACAAGCTTGAATATATTACAATTTCATAGTTACAGAATGAGCACTGCTACAACTTTGTTTGTACACCCATACACTTTCTGAAGGGCCAGCATTTTCATATCCTAGATGAAATGTTTGGTTTGAAGTGTTTTTCAAGTTTAGTTTCCCTACTCCTCCTCTCTGCCCCTCCCATCCACTGGACTCCCTTTCCCAATCTGCTGGAAAAATACAGTGAAGCACAAGATTTACCATATTGCTAACACTGTTGACAAGGTAACAGTAGAATATTCCTGGTTTAAAAACAACCCCCAATCAGAAGCATAGACAATATTCTGTAACCATAACTAGAAATTGAAACTGTACTCACAAAACAGGATGCATGGGATCTTTAAAAGAAGTGCGGACCAAAACAGTAACAAGACCAGAGACACACTGTGACTACCTTAATTTGAAACATAGTGTAAAACGTTACATCCATCTTCAGCAACACAGACATGTTTGTTTTAACTCAAGGGTAAACTTCTGCCAAGTGAAATTTGGAAACTTTGGAGAGATGAACCACATGTTCTTCTCCCCACCCCTCCATACAGTTATCTTGGCAACACTGCTGAAAGTTAAAATAAGGGCACAACATTTAAAAAACAAAAAACTTTGTCAAAATCAGAGAAACGGTATTGGTTGCTTTTAAGACTCTCTTTTACGAATCTTGCTACATTTCTCATTCCCCTTTCAAAGAAAGTTGTCATCCTACTTATTTTTCCCTTTTTGGCTTTCAAATCCTGTATCTTCGATTAGATCAGGACCCTCCTCTTCTCTACAGGTGGCCTTGGCAATTACCAGGCTTTTCTTAGGAAGTAATGGTTGCTTGTCTGGGAGTTTGTTTTCAGCAGACAAGGGGATTGGGTCAGGTTGCATGTCTGCAGTATGGGAGTTTATGCTAAATCTAGTCATTTTAATGTTTTGACCTCTGACTACAGTAGAATTAAGGGAGTTGCAGAGATTGTCAATTTCAATGTTCCAGAATTATCACCTTGCTTCCCCACTTCCATTTTAGCAAAAAGTGTTCTAAACTTGACTGTATCCTGAAAAAATGCAATGCTACCATCTTATTAGACTGTGATATGGCTACAAGTGCTGCATATGAATGGGAAAGCTAAAAATTCATAGACGGTATGGCTGCAGTTTCAACGCTGATGATCAGACTGAATTTTTTAGAAAAAAAATCACTCAATTGCAGTATAAAAGTAGGTAGAGACACTGACAAGTCAACAGATAAAACATTTCCTGCCATCCTCTTACTAAACGGAAGCAGAAAGATGAGGTGAAAACTAGCCTATAATACAAATGGCAGTTTCTCCTCACCCGCAGTTAAGGGTAACCTTTGATAAAACATGCATATTGACAACATTATTAATGAAGTACATGTCAATGTATATTCTTTAGCTTTTGTCCTTTATTACATACACGGCAAAGAAGGCAGCATCTCGCTCACGCTCACACACACACACACACACACACACACACACACACACACAGTGTGTTACATCCACTTCATTCACACCACACATCTACAGTCTCAAAAAGGTGTCTGTGATAAGGAACACATTATAGAGGTTGTGGTCTTTATCTATAGCCCCTGAGCTTTTTTCTTAGAGTTAGGTGAAAAAGGCAATGAACAAGACTTCCCTTGCTCTGTAAGTGCTTTGTGCAACAATGTCTATAATCATTATTGAAGTCTTTTTTAGAGGAGAAATATAAAGTCTTACTCCCATATTTTCAGTATCTTAGAACAATTTTCCACACCAATAATTCCAGTTATATTTCAGTCATCACACTCAGCTAATATAGCTCTTGCTCCCGTGATTGGAGTTAGGATCAGTTCTGCAGATCACAAGTGAAATGCTTTTATGTGGTCTCCCCCTCATTTCAAAAGATGTCATCTTGGTGCTACTGTAGGAGCAGAGAAGGAGCCAGAATTCCTTGGTGACTGAGAAGGCATCAGTGGAGAAGTAGGTGACACTTTCTTAGGGCTGCACAGGTCCCCATTTTGAAGCTTCCATAGAAGTTCTTCGTTTTCCATTGATAAACGTTTATTTACTTTCGATTCTTTCTCTAGAGACTCCTGTAAAACTGCCTGCTCTGTGGAAAGTTGCCTGAAAAAATAATTGTATGTAAGTGGACATGATTCCATTTGAAAGTTAGAGCATCTTACATAATTTTAAAAGAATTTAAAAAGCTATAAGATAAATCCCTGACCAGATATATTCATTCCTTATCAGGATTTAGTGCATTTGTTCTCGTGGAGAATATTCCCAAGAAGTAACAGCTGGGTTCTACAGGATTGCCCTCCCTGCGTTGTGAGCTGGAGCTATAACTTGAGTTTTGCCCCAACTTGACTCCCATCCACACACAATTCTCTAGCTTGAATTAAGTGGTATTTTAACCTCAAGTTGTTGGGCTTTGAAGGAAGTGGGTGTTGAAGCTGGAGCGCTGTTGAAGCTAGAGCTAGTAATGCAGTGGAGATGCAATAGCTCCAGGAACTACAGCTGATTAGCTCCAAATACAATCACACTGCTATTCAAGCCACCGTGCAGCTCGAATGCAGGGCTGGCCTTACCATGAGGCAAACTGAGGCGGCCGCCTCAGGTGCCAGACTGTTGGGGGCGCCACTAGGACCCAGAGTGTAGAAAATTGTGTCTGCTGCTGGTGCATATGTATTCTCTCTGCTCTAGGTGCACAGAGATGGTGGAGTGCTGTGCTGGAGGAAGGAGGGCACAAGAGACATAACAGGCAGGCAGGAGAAAAGGTGAGAGGGAATAACAGAAAGCAGCAGGAGCTGCAGGGAGAGAGAGGAGGAGGAGGAGCTTCTTATGTACCTCTCTAGCACCCCCAGGAGCCTGGACTGATTAACACCAACTTCTCAGGGAGCTTCCTGTTTCCTGCTGCTTCCCTGAACCCACTTGAGGAGAACAGGCAGTCAACTGAAGTAGTAGGAGCCAGTTAGGCCCTTAAGATGTTGATATCTTCCCTCACTCTGGCCCTGCTACCAGCCTGCTTATTTGTCCCCTTCAACTGAGTGTTGAGAGCCACTATAGCTGGCACAGAACAGCAGTTATGAGTGAAAGAAGAAACGCCCCTCTGGGGCAGCATTCAGAAAAAGCAAGCAAGCAAAGGAAGCTTTTCTATCTAAGCAGGAAGGAGCTCTCCTGAGATATGTAGACACAAATGTTCACGGTGAGCCTTCCAGCCCCAGTGAGGATGTGAGCAGTGAGGAGATGCCTGACCTTCCAATTAGTCAGAGTGCAGGTGACCTGGCAGCTACTGCAGCATCCATATCTCCATCTCAAATGGATATAACCTCTGATCTACACTTTTCTTCAGGAATGTGCATGAAGAGTGTGGTGGAGGCGCAAGAAACAGCTGCTGCTGAGTTTAGTTCCTTAAGTCTAGATGATCCAGGACTGTGGACCCACTTGAGCAGTAGTCTGAGGGACTTCCTTGTACTGCATGGACCACAGCAAGTGAAAAACTTCATGTGCCCCAAAGACAATGAAAATAGAAGTTTCCATCCAACACATTACTGGCGTGAAATCCCAATGGTGACAAAGTGGAGAGGCCATGGCTTATGTGCTCAAAAACCCAGAATACTGCATACTGTTTTTGTTGCAAACTCTTCCAGTCTAATGTTCCAGCCACATTGGGTTCTACAGGAACAAAGGACTGGAAAAATCTGGCTAGAAATCTGGCATGCCATGAGAAGGCAGCAAATCACCAGAGAGCATTCCATAGGTGGAAAGAGCTTGAGATGAGACTAAGATTAAAGGCCACCATAGATGATCAGCATCAAGAGAAGATTGCATCAGAGTCTCTTTACTGTGAGAATGCTTGCTACCCAAAACCTAGCACTGCGTGGCACTTCAGATCAGCTGTATGTGCCAAACAATGGAAACTTCCTTAAAATTGTGGCGCTGATGGCGGAGTTTGATGCTGTACTCCAGGAGCATCTAAGAAGAGTCACCACCCAAGAAATGTACACACACCACTACCTTGGAAAAACAATTCAAAATGAGATCATACAGTTACTAGCAACAAAAGTCAAACAGAAGATTGTGGCAGATCTGAAGTCAGCAAGATATTACTCTGTTATTCTGGACTGCACACCTGACATCAACCATATGGAACAGATGACTTTAATGGTGCGTTTTGTAACAACAGAACCTAGTGAAAATGTCCCTGCAATGGTGACTGTTAGAGAGCATTTTCTAGAATTTATTGATATTGATGATACTATAGGAGCTGGTATGGTAAATGTGCTTCTTAAAAAGCTGGACGATACGGGAATTGCGACAGCTGGCATGAGAGGTCAGGGCTACGATAATGGTGCCAACATGAGAGGAAAGAACAGAGGAGTGCAGACACGGATCCGAGAGTTAAACCCTCGAGCTTTTTTTGTCCCATGCAGTTCTCATTTATTGATCTTGGTGGTCAGTGATGCAGCATCAGCTTCTAGTGAGGCTGTTGAATTTTTTAAATGTAATTCAAAGCATCTATGTATTTTTCTCTGCATCAGCTCATCGATGGCAAATTTTGAAGCAACATCTGGGAAAATCCTCTCTGACACTGAAACCACTGAGTTCCACATGATGGGAAAGTCGAGTGGAGGAGATAAAGCCTATCAAACACCATATTGGGAAGACAGATGATGCCATAGTTGCCATTATGGAGGATAATACTATGACAGGAACTGCTCGTGGGAGAACAGTAGCAGAGGAAAATGGAATCACCAGAAACATACATACCTTCAAATTTCTGTGTGGCTTAGTGTTGTGGCATGACATACTGTTTGAAATAAATGTAAGCAAGAGACTCCAAGGTGTTGACCTTGATATATCTGGAGCAATGGAACAACAGGACAAAGCAAAGTCATACCTACAGTCTTACCGGTCAGAGGAGGGATTTCTAAACATTCTGAAGAGTGCACAGAAGTTGGCAGAGGAACTTCACACTGAAGCTATTTTCCCACCCATTCAAGAATACAAGAGTCACTGAAGAAGACGACATTTTGATTACGAGGCATGGGATAATCCCATAAGAGACCCCAAACAACAATTCAAAGTTGAATTCTTTAAACAGGTGCTAGATTATGCAATACAGTCAGTTGAAGAACGTTTCATGCAGCTCAAGGAACACAGCAGTATATTGGGATGTTGTATGATATTCCAAAACTCCTCACTATACCTGAAGACGACCTACACCAGCAATGCAGGGCACTAGAGACAGTGTTGACACATGATGACATGCGCGATATTGATGCGAGTGATTTAGGTGATGAACTGAAAGCCCTTTCAAGATACATTTCAGCAGGATCAACCCCAAAGGCTATTCTGGAATATATGTGCACAAATAAGATGACCACCCTCTTTCCAAATGCTTTTGTTGCTCCGCGCATACTTCTAACACTTCCTGTAACAGTTACCAGTGGAGAACGCAGCTTCTCCAAGCTGAAGTTAATAAAAACACATCTACGCTCCACAGTGACACAGGAGAGGCTGGTTGGCCTTGCAATCATCTCAATAGAGCATGAGCTGGCCCAGACTGTGGACCTTCAGGAAGCAGTTCAAATCTTTGCGACCAAGAAGGCACGGAAAGCACCACTTTGGCATTTTTATCTGTTTGAATAATCAATGTTTACTATGCAGACAAGAAAAGTTAACTTTCAAACGCCTGAACAGCAAATGTAAGTATTACTTAAAATTTCTGAACAAGGCATTTTAAGTTGTTAGTTCTCCTTTATTGGGGTAGGTAGCAGAACAGTACCACGAGAGGAGAAGAACAGGAAGAAGGCAGAATTGAGACCTTTCAAAGTTTTGGCGCAAGTGAGGGGGTATGGGGGCATTATTTGAGCTCCCCGCCTCAGGTGCCAAACTGTTGTGGGCCGGCCCTGCTCAAATGTTTCACAGTGTGATCACTCACTTGAGCTAGGCTAGCTCTAGTGAAGTAGCTCAAATGTACTAACTTGAGCTAACTGTTGCAGTGAAGACAAGCCCTAAGCTGGCAGCTTGTGCAGAAGACAGAACAATGTCAGATGTAACAGGCATGTGCCGTGGTCAGAAAAAAAAAATCCTGCATAAAAGCAGCTGCCTATTCTTGCCTGCATTACTGCATGAGCCAGTCATTCTACAAAATTCTGGGTAGTTTAAGATCCTTTTAAAATTCAACTCTTATTAATGAAGGCAGCTGAAGAGTGTTTTCACATCTTCCCTGTTAGGAGTCATGTCATAGCTCTGTCTCCTTGCAGTGCAAGACCTGCAGAATTTGTCTGAACTTCCTATTTTCCTTTACTGTATGCTCTACAGTGGTTTGCCCATTCATTTCTTGCAACATATGCAGAATTAGGAGACCCGATTAACAAAGTCAGACCCCATCTGTGGATTGGATGTAGTCTGTATATCTAGAACCAGGTGGCTTAGCACACACTGCCCCTCTGATTAAACAAACTGTTTTTAAAAGGACTCTTAACTATTTATTTTCAACATTTTAATATATAAACCCCCAAGCAGTTTTTATAAAATCAGCAGCACTTCACTCCGGGGAAAAAGAGAATCTAGCAACAAATTGTAGGAGATGGTGCTCCTGAGTAGCCTTTACTTCCCTGGTAACTATGTTAATGAGCATTCAAGACAGTAACGTGGGCTGTAATTTCCAGGGGAACAGAGCTAGCCTTATTTGATGTTAAGAACAGTCATGATTTTATACACTGCCACCAGTTGTTTCAAGGAGCCTCCACCCCCACACAATACCCATTCCTGCTTAGGCGGGATTTCGGATTTGCACACAGAGAGGATGGAAAAATGAGTACCATGCGTCCATATTCCAGGCATGATATCTTACAGTGGTAAGGGCTTTTTAAAAATCTACAAGATGCTGATTATTCATTTACAGAATAAAATTTATGCTTTCACAAGTTAATAAAAATGCCTGCATTTCATGGATTGTTTACCTTGAAAGTTGCATGTGTTTGTCCATCCGAGCTTTTAGTTCTTCATTTTCCTGCTGAAACTTCTTCATTTTGTCCATTAAGACTGTGTTCTTTTCCACCTTTAACAAATGAAAACATTGTTGGGGTTTGTGTGTGGGTGTTCATTTTTAAAAAAAATACAGAATAATTCCATTGGCAAGTACCCATTATATGCATTACTTAGTAAAACGAAATCAATTTCAGGTAAGTACAAGTTAGATTATTTTAAGATACATAGAATGATCTTGAAGAAATGTAAAAGTGACGTGAAAATGATTTATTGCTCATCTTTAGTAGGCAAGTCTACTTTTTGCTTCTTCTAGAGCTGGCATTTTGCCAATTTTGCTTGATTAGCTGCCCACTAAAAGCTGAATCTGCTACTTGAATTTCTGGGCTGGTGGCAGCAGTTCTCTTCACATATAGCATAACAGATGGCTGAGACACTAGATCACCATGCAATATATAGTCTAGGAATAACTTGATGAAAGGTGACAAATTCAAAAAAATCTTCTCCATGTATAACCAGCTCTCCCTCAACCTTCACTACCACTCACAAAATCTATTCTGTATTTGCAGAAGTGATCTGATCCCCATTTTAAAAAGCCACTCTCCTGCATTTCCCAATTAGTATCACGGGGGAAAAAAAGCTGCTTTTAAAAACAAAAGCACTTTCAAATGAGTTAACATTCAGTGGATTTCCAAGTCAACATCTTTAGTCAGAAGAGACCCTGTGGGCACCAAACCTTTAGAGCCCATGATTACTCTGAAGAGTCTAGGATTTTATAACGACTTGTAAATCATCACTGGTATATGGCAATAGTTGGCTCCCAGACAAAATGTAATAGCTGACTGAGACCTTGGTTCCTGTTATTTAAGCCTCTCGTCTCTGCATTAAATGACAAGATTTCCATGAAGATGATGGCTGAAGTGTTCCGGTAGTGCTCAAATGCACCAACCAGGATCAAGGCCTCCATCATGCTAGATGCTGTACAAACATTACAGGAATTCCTGCCCCAAAGAGCTTCCACTGTAATACAACAAAAATAGGAGGGGGTTCCAAGGAGTGGTAATTTAAACAGGCCGTAGTATTCAATACATCGGATCGACATAGACTTTATATGAAAAGGAAATACTTAATTTACTCACTCTCAACATATTCAGATGATTTTATTTTTCTGTACCATGTTGAGTGGGTTACTTCCTTTTTTGTTTCAATAAACTCAGTTATGTGACCGTTAACATTTTTTGCCTAAGGGGCATTGTGACACAGTGCAAGCCAGGACTACGTAAGCTTCCCCACAAGGTTCTGCCATGCAATCAGAATCTCATATATAGCAGATTTGAATTTAACCTGATATTTGTCAAGAGTGGGGATTGCATATTGTGGACAGTAACTAACTAGTACAGATTATTTTTAACAACCCAAAACAAAATTGAACAGAAGTCTACAGGTTAAAAAGTTAATTATGCCACCTAGGGATTCCCCTCTTGCCTCTCCCACTTGAGTCAAAAGAGAATACCAAATAGCTAGCATTTTACAGAGAGCCCCTGGAAAGTTATCATCATTTACAGGATTTACAAGTTAAATTGCATGGAAAGAAGAAATGTGGTTCAGAAAATTGGCTGACATTTGATTTGTTCCCCTCTGACTGTTAGTTTCTCTTATTGTATCATTCAAGAAACATCTCTCCCCAGATTGCAGGCCAGCACAGGTAAAATTGTACCTGCGACATTAATGTGTACCTTGTGCTCCTTTGCAAATTTTTGTTTGCTTTTCATGTATACTATATTAGCTTAATGTTTAAGCTTGATCAGCATGAATTCACTCTCAAAATCTGATATCTTAGAAAACAGTCCCCACAGAAGCTCACCAGTTTTTCTGTCTTCATCAGCTTTATATCTTGCTGACGTAGTTTCTCATTCTTGATCTCCACCACTGCTTTCAAACTTTCCAGTTCCTGTTCCAGATACATGATCTGAGGGTTTTTCTGAAAGGATTTCCACAAAAGTTTGCTTATTTCTCAGAACTTCAAACAATCTAAATAGCATTTAAAAATATATATAGTAAACACTTGTAAATTAGGTGTTTAATAAATTTATGACATCAAGTGGGACATGGTTTTGAGTCAGAAGGAAAAATTAAGATTCCCCCCCACTCCTGAATATTTTTTCTCCCCTCCCTTAATTTCATTTGTCCCTCAGTACAAAGATCTAAAGATCCCCTTTGAAAATGTAATTTAAGAAACCTCTATAAAAAGTTTAACATGTAGAACCCTGTTCAAAAGAAATAGGATGACTGGCCAAACATATAAACATTTGCTTTTGTATAAATGATAAAAACCCTTGTGGATCAAATTGATACATTATTGTTGGCATAGTAAAACGTATTCATTTTACAGTAGTCCTGAGGCTCCCTAATAGTTAAGGCTGCTAAGAATTCCAGAAACCTCTATTTCCTCTTAGTCATAACTAAGCCCAAGAGGAGGTTAATTAAAATATATATATTTATATGTACACATGCATGCACACAGAGTCACTCAGATATTTTGTTTGTACCCTCCTTGAAGAACTTGAACAACTTTTCTTACACGTGAGTAATGCAAAAGCTGAACTTCAAACCTTTGAATTTTACATGTAGTTAATCCTCACAGTTTCCAGTTTGAAAGCAGCACTTTATAATTCCGCTATGCAGCTTTCATACTACTTTTGGCTGCATAACATACAGTTGCATATTATTAATCTATACTAACAGTCTTTGCCTCATGATATGACTTATCTGCTATAGCAGGCTTAATATTTACTGGTTAGTAAGTGATGTGGATCTGTAAGGGGTTATTTTTAGGGCTGTCAAGCGATTTAAAAACTTAATCGCGATTAATCGCACTGTTAATAATAAAATACCATTTATTTAAATATTTTTGGATGTTTTCTACATTTTCAAATATATTATTTCTATTACAACACAATACAAAGTGTACAGTGCTTACTTTATATTTATTTTTGATTACAAGTATTTGCACTGTAAAAAACAAAATAAATGTATTAAGTGAATTGAAAAATACTAAGTACTGTAGTGCAATCTCTATCATGAAAGGTGAACTTACAAATGTAGAATTAAGTACTAATAAACTGCATTCAAAAATAAAACAATTAAAATTTTAGCGCCTGCAAGTCCATTCAGTCCTACTTCTTGTTCAGCCAGTCGCTCAGACAAACAAGCTTGTTTACATTTGCAGGAGATAATGCTGTCCGCTTCTTGTTTAGAATGTCACCTGAAAGTGAGAACAGGCATTTTCAAGGCTCTGTTGTAGCAGGCGTTGCAAGATATTTATGTGCCAGATGCACCAAAGATTCACATGTCCCTTCATGCTTCAACCATCATTCCAGAGGACATGCATCCATGCTGATGATGGGTTCTGCTTGATAACAATCCAAAACAGTGAGGACAGACGCATGTTCATTTTCATTATTTGAGTCAGATGCCACCAGCAGAAGTCTGATTTTCTTTTTTGGTGGTTCAGGTTCTGTATTTTCTGTATCGGAGTGTTGCTCTTTTAAGACTTCTGAAAGCATGCTCCACACCTCATCCCTCTCAGATTTTGGAAGGCACTTCAGATTCTTAAACCTTGGGTCCAGTCCTGTAGCTATCTTTAGAAATCTCACATTGGTACCTTCTTTGTGTTTTGTCAAATCTGCAGTGAAAGTGTTCTTAAAATGAACATGTGCTGGGTCATCATCCGAGACTGCTATAGCATGAAATATATGGCAGAATGCAGGTAAAACAGAGATGGGGACTGTCAGGGTCCCCCCCACTCTGAACTCTGGGTTACCCACATGAAAGACCCCCTAAGCTTATATTCTATCAGCTTAGGTTAAAACTTCCCCAAGGCACAAATTCCTTTCCTTGTCCTTGAATGGTATTGCTGCCATCACCAAGTGATTTACACAAAAATTCAGGGAAGGGTTACTTGGAATCCCTATCCCACCCAAAATATCCCCCCAAGCCCTTTCACCCCCTTTCCTAGGGAGGCTTGAGAAGAATATACCAGCCAACTGCCTTAGCAATGTGAGTACAGACCAGACTCTTTGTCTTCAGGACACTGAAAATCAATCAGGTTCTTAAAAGAAGAACTTTATTTATACAGAAAAAAAATAAAAGAATCACACCTGCAAAATCAGGATGGAAGGTAACTTTACAGGGTAATAAAAAGATTTAAAGCACAGAGGATTCCCCTCTGGACTCAGCTTCACAGTTACAAAAATAGGAATAAAACTACCTCTGTAGCATAGGAAAATTCCCAAGCCAAAACAAAAGATAACCTAATGCTTGTCCTTGCCCTGCTTACAATTTCTGTGGTTTTAGATGGATTATTCCAGGTATATTTTCAGGAGATATTGTACCTGCTTGGCTTCTCCCTCTGTCGGGAGAGGGAACAACAAAAGAGAACAGCAACAAATTCCCTCCCCCCCCCATTAGAAAGTATCTTCTTTCCTCATTGGTCCTTCAGGTCAGGTGCCAACTATGTTATTTGAACTGCTTAACCTCTTACAGGTAAAGTAATCCAGTACAGCTGCCAAGAAGGGATTTTATGCTACTACATACATAAAGGTTGCTACCCTTCCCCCTATATTTATAACAGGGACATACAATTCTCCCCCAAGGAGTTCAGTCACAAATTTAATTAACGCATTTTTTTTTAACGAGCATCATCAGCATGGAAGCAGGTCCTCTGGAATGGTGGCCAAAACATGAAGGGGCATACAAATATTTAGCATATCTGGCATGTAAATACCTTGCAAAGCTGGCTACAAAAGTGCCATGCGAATGCCTGTTCTCACTTTTTGGTAACATTTTAAATAAGAGGGCAGCATTATCTTGTGTAAATGTAAACAAACTTGTTTCTCTTAGCGATTGGCTGAACAAGAAGTAGGACAGTAGACTTGTAGGCTCTGAAGTTTTACATTGTTTTGTTTTTGAGAGCAGTTATGTAACAAAAAAATCTACATTTGTAAGTTGCACTTTCACAACAAAGATTGCACTACAGTACTTGTATGAGGTGAATTGAAATATACACTGATTTCAATTACAACACAGAAATACAATATATATGAAAATGTAGAAAAACATCCAAAATATTTAACAAATTTCAATTGGTATTCTATTGTTTAACAGTGCGGTTAAAACTGTGATTAATTTTTTTTACCTAATCACTTTAGTTAACTGAGATTAATCCACAGCCCTAGTTATTTTGTAAAGTTAACCTCTACCGGGCCTCTTTTTCCATGATAAAAGTGTTTATGCTTTGCAACTGAAGTCACAGGCAATAAGAAGAAAAAGACCTATTAAATCCAAGTCAGTATGTAGGTAAAAACTGGAACCAGAAGAGAAAGAAGCCAACACCATTGAAACAATACGTCTATTTCTTTAAAGATAAAATTAATTGTGCTACTGGAATGAAAGTTGTTTGTGTGTATTTGGCGCAAAAAATGGTGTATTGAATTGAGTTGTATCTTCATTATCACGTCAAAGAGAAAAGGACTCTCCTCTCCCTCCCTCCCACCCCCAGACGACATGCACCTTTGTGGGATACAGCCCACACAGACAGGGGCAGGTTGAAACTTGAGGTGACAGCCTTATAGACTAAAAATGGAGGGCTTTGGTAAATTCAAGGTCTTCAGGTGACAACCAGTACATATTGCAATTAAGGTGAGAGCCTAATTAGCCATCTTATGTTTGAGTGACTGGTGCAGCTGTTTTTAATGTCTGCTTAATTTGTGGTTCTTTCTATTTGGACCCTTGGACAAAAAGTAAGCAAGAGAATTTGGACTCTGATCTCAGAGACGGCCAAGTAAGGAATGAAATAATGTGTACTCAAAGGACAAAAGGCATAATGATCCCTTCCCTAAATACTGCTGGGAGATAGGGAGACAAATGACAAAAAAGGTGTCAGTAAGTTTTACTGTTTTTTTTTTTTTTTTTTTTTGAAGGGAGAACCAGAAGTCTGGGTATAAAACTTAACAAGTTATTAAATCACATGTCATCAAACAAGTTTTCTCCTCCTCTCCCCCTCCAAAAGCAGATTTATAAAGTTAAATGAAAATAATAGTTACAAATATGCCACAGAAGAAAACTGCTTTGGCCAATTAATCCTTCCCACTATAAAATCTGAAGCGGGGCAGTCTCAAGCCCATGGTTCACCTCATGAATTACTGCCACTCTCTCCTATTCAGGCTATCAGGCTGGGAGAAGCATTTCCAGCTGCATAAAAGACATTGAGCCTACTGCCCCTTCAAACTACTCTGTGCCTGAACATTTGTGGAAAAATATGGTCCCAACCCCAGAGTCTATCCATGCTGCCCTCTGGTCTGCATTACATCTCTCCCTCCCCAGCCACACAGCTCAGGAAATGTGCCGCGATTGGTTCCTCCCACTGCACTGGTAGGAGGCAGAGCAAGAGAGAGGGAAGGAAGGAAATAAATGCTGCTGTGAGTGACACTGATTTCCACTAGATAAAACCAACAGTATTTCTGCACTTCGCAAGAAAAAAATTCTTAGAAAATCCTCCTCCCACTTACTGACAGTGCAGGCCTCCAAAACCTTCCACAACACTGTTTTTCTCTATGATTTATGGGTCTAGCTAGGAGGTATGTTGCTTGGGCTTCACTTCCCTCAAACTGATTTCAGGTCTTCGCTCACCATCCTTTTCTAGTCCTGTCATCTCCTGAACAGTGTGTAAAGGGAGGGCAGCATCTGGCCGTTTAATCTTATTTTCTAGCTTTCATGTTCAAAGTAAATCTTAACCAGGACAGACAAAACTTTACAGAAAGACAAACACTGGAGATAGGAGACCATCCATCGACTAGAAGCCTCTACTCCGTGTCCATAAGTGAACTAATGGATGCACATACATCAGTAGCTGCCGGAACACAGCATATTCGTAGGCATACAATTGTGTAAAACCTTCAGAAGCAGGCCTGTTACAAATAGCAAGAAGCAGACAAGTTGATAGTTTGCTACAGCTAAAGTGGCAACCAGGGGAACCATCCCCAAAGAAAAGACAGAAGTGTCTGATGTCTACCACCATTAGCGTAGCCTGAAAAACCTGGAGTCTGAATTGGTCTTCTAAGAAGAAATGATCATAGGCCAAGTTGAAAATATTGATAAACATGCCTATCCCACTGCAGGAAAAATCTCATTCAGAGCACACTTCTTATAGCAGGAACATCACAGATTATGACACCAGCCACAGGAGAAAGGACAAAGGAAAGATGCTGATGTATCATGGTTGTGTATTTTATCACAGACACTATCATTAAGCAATGCTTAAATACTTCTCAAAGAATGAGCTCTTAAAGGTTGGACCTTAAGCTGGAAGGTGTACACAGTGGTCCTACTTATACAAATCAGTTCATAATTCTCACAGTTAACTTTGCAGGAACTAGAACACCTAGTGCTACCTGTGTACAAATTGTTATTCAACAATTGTGTATCTTTGAATGTGTTACATTTTGATTACTATCCATTTACCCATCTAATTTCAAGGATTTCTACTCAACATATGTACCTTTGCTACTAACTGAAAACTTGATAGTGACTCTACCTGTAAGCAACCCTTAGGAATACCCCCTCCCAAAAAAAATTATAGAAATCCCATATGTATTTTCATTAACTTTTGCAAACTAAACAAATTTAGTATGTCTGAAGATCCATCCAGAGAGATGGAACCATCTAACAAACAGCAACATAAATTCCATGAAAGCGTATGAATTCAGTTACTGTATACAAGGAAAAATAGACTTGATCATGCTGTGCATTTGAGAATTAAAAAAATTAAGCTCAATACTTACAAGATTTGCTTTTTCTTTGGCTATTTGTTTTTGCTCTTCCAACTTTTCATTTAAAGAATCATTTTCCCTTTTTAATTCATCAATTTTTTTCTGAAACAAAAACACAGTGTAAGAGTGAGTCCAGAAATTGGGTAAGTCTCTCTCCAAAAACATCTCTGTCCCCCGGTTTTGAAATTGTTGTAAAGTCTTGTGAATCACACCCCTAACAAACCTCTAATGATTCCTGTTTCTCTTTAAATGAATTTTCAAATGAATTCCTTTCCAATTCATGGGCATTCTTGAGCTCTGAAATAAATACCAGATTTGCAGATTGTTACAACATTGCATAACAAGTGAACCATATTTTAGAGAGCAACAGAGGGTCCTGTGGCACCTTTAAGACTAACAGAAGTTAGTCTGTTAGTCTTAAAGGTGCCACAGGACCCTCTGTTGCTTTTTACAGACTCAGACTAACACGGCTACCCCTCTCATATTTTAGAGAATTCATAGTTAAAAGGTGATATATGCACTCATGGTCAATAGCAAGAATGCCGAATAGAGCTAGTAATATTAATCATCATTATTCTGGCTTGAAAACAGATGACATGTCCAAGTGATTTGCCTTCTAGGCATTTATAGACTGGTCCTCCACACGTCTGTTACACTATACATAAGTTTGCTCACTAAAATATCAGCTTTGAAAGTACTTAGCTATATGCAATGAAAATCTATTGGAATTGCATACACTGAGCACATTGTTGGCACTCAACTAAATATACATGTCTGACAAACAAAAGAAGCAAAAGTTGTAATTGAAATATTTGTCTATGAGGAACTCCTAAAGGAAGAGGCTCATTATCTTTGCACTGTTTTATACTTCTGTGAAATATTGTAGATTCTTTTGGCTTGTTCCTGCTCCCTTTGTAGTCAATGGGAGTTTTATCACTGATTCCAATGTATGTAAAATTGAGCCATTATAAAATGGGTTATTAAGGGATGAAACACACTTATTGTCTATTAAGGACTAAGTTAAAGCTCAAAACTACTTGGTATTGCAGGTGATCTTAAAGAATTTCCAAATACTGACCAGACATTTATTTCCCCCTCAGAAAAACTGAATTCCAGACATAGTTTCTGAGCTACTAGGGAGAATAATGCTCGGCCAAAGAGAGGCCTCTCCGGGTCAGAAGGGGAATAACTATCTGTCTTCACTTTATCTGGATTTTAAAGAAAGCCAATTTTATGGGGCTCCTTAGCACTTAGCAACAAAAACTATAGAACAATTAAATTACTGAACCTGAGATTTTGAAAGCAGCCTAGAAAATTTAGACACCACTTTCATTAAAGAATTGGAAAATGTGTGTCAATCTTTTAGACTACTTTCAAATCTCACCTTAATTTTTAACTCAATGAGATTTATTTTACATATAGGAATAACTAAGATTATGGAGTCCCAAAATGAGAACTTCAGCTGATTAACAGTTTCAGAGGTTGTTTATTATCAGGAACAGGGGATATTGAATGGATATGTTTGCTCTCAAAACAATAAAAATCATTTGACATTTCTTAACATACAGCACTGTTAGAGAATTATTTGGTAGCGTATGTTCCACTTCATGAAGGAACACAAAGCACTTGCCTGAAAGAGAGGATTCATATTCCTTTTTCAGCTCATCTATTTTTTCTGCATGGCTGGTTTCGAGTTCTAACTTGAAGTTTTCATGCGTAATATTTAAGTTGTCCACCTGCAATATGATAGTAAGTTTTTTTTTTAAAAAATCTCTCATATAAAGCCATGTAATCCTTAATTAGAAAAAAAAAAGTCACCTAATACATTCCCCCTCCCCTCTTTCACCAAGTAAATAAAAACATGTCCTCTTAAGGGAACCTTCTTTAAACAAAGTCTAACTAAATCAACCATGGAAGGAGCCATGAACGTGAAACAAACTGTCAGACCAAACAGAGCAATGAAGTTCCGAAGCCAACACTTTGAATATCCCCAACTTCAGTTGCCAAATCAAATCAAATCTAGTGACTGAACTAGAAAGTCCCAGCTATTCTCAACTGTTGCAATAGCATATAAAATGGTGTATGTAGCACTAAGGGTATGTCTACAGAGCAAAAAGGTGTGTTCTTAACTTGGATTAAAATAGCACAGAGGGCACAACTTTTTACTCAGGTTAGCAGCTCAAGTTAAACCTATAATAGAGCCTGGGGGTGAATTTGAGCTGCTAACTTGAGTTAAAAGCAGAGATAAATAGTCTAAGATAGCAGGAACTAAACCACGTGCAGTGCTTTGTAGGTAAGAAAGACCGGACGTTTGATCAAAGCAGTAAGGTGTTTAACAGGCTTAGATACTTTTGCCAGCTTGAAAGTATAAGTAGTTCAGATGACACTAGATCAGTTTTGCTATATCTCAAAGCTTTAATCTTTAAACGACCATTAAGGCTACAAAAGCCGATATTGAATTTAACACATTTCTAGTCATCCTATGTATTTTAAGTACTTCATTAATATTTAAGCATTAGAAAACATTTTAGAGACACATTTTGTTAACAAGATGAAGTTGAGTTTAATCTTAGATGAAGGTAAATCATCTAAGTGGTAACATTAATAGAATAAAAACATGATTGTTTTGAAACTTGTTTACCATAGAAAGGAATGAATTATTGGTTAAGCACATTTGCGGCTTCTGTTAAATTGTACAAGATGAAACTTGATGTAGCTGGGTTACTAATATCTCTTAAAGGACGCTTCAAAAGCCCCAGTGAACTCTTCTAATTCAAATACCACAGACCTGCTCTTGAAGTTGTGCTTTATATTTTTCAGCTTCTTCAATACAGATACTCTGTAGTTTCTCACACTCTCCAGTGTAAAATTGTTTAAGTCTTTCCTCCAGCTCTGTCAGATCATTTTGGTGTTGCTGATTTAGCTTCTGCACGAACCCTTCATAAGCAGCTTGTAATTCATTCCTGTCTCTCTCCAATTTCTCACAGGCTGCAGAAGTGGTTACTGAAGATTTAAAAATGAAGAGTCAGTAATTTGACTTGTTAAATCCAATCATAATTTCACAGAGCTTGTCTACGTTATAGGTACTAAAAAGATAGCTGTGGAAATTCCACAGAGCAGGATTATGATACAAAATATGATTTACTTGTAAAACGAGTGCCACCTCTAAGGCTCCCTAAAGAGGCAATCTGCTGTCTGTAAGAGTTCTTGGAAAGTATTACAGTGACAATTCAGTGCCTCCCACGCTGAGGGTTAAGTTTAGAGTTAGATGTCAGTGTAGACATAGCCTACGTTGGTAAAACTTATGTTGCTTGGGGGGAGGGGGTGGAATATGCACACCCCTGAGCAACATAAGCTACGCTGACGTAAGCGCTCGTGTGCACAGTAGTATGTCAGCGGGAGAGCTTCTGCTGACACAGCTTCTGCCGCTCAGGGGGTTGTTTTTTTATGCCAATGGGAGAGCTCTCTTCACCACACACGCTGCAGCAGTGTAGCTGTCTTCACCACACACGCTGCAGCAGTGTAGCTGTATCGGTACAGCTGCGCTGTTGCAGCTCTGTAAGTATAGATGGGGCCTTAAAATCAGAAAAAAAGGGGAAAAGCACTTCATTTACTGTTAAAAATGACAGTGGTTCACAACAGAAAATTTATCAATGACATGTTTCTCACTACAGAGACTGGAGTGCCCTAATGAAGATTTTAATTGGATTTACCACTTCACTTAATTGGATTTTATTTCACTACTGGATTCCTCAAAGTAGTATGTCAGTTCAAACTTAGCTATTTATGCTTTCAATGTATAAACTGAAGTGTTAAAGTCCTATGTCCCGAAAGATGAATACCTATTTAACACGTTAATTACACAGAGATAATAGACAAGAGAAAAGTGATTTCTCCACAATATCAAAATGCTAGTTGGACAAGCTTCTGTATGCTGCCCTTCCAGTGTATCCTCTATTAGCCTTTTGTCCCCTCAGAAATCATTGGTAACATTCTATGAATCATTTAAGATATATTTTCCAGCAGCTAATATCCAGTTTCCCAGCGACCCACGCATTACCACTATACCAAGCCTAGCAATGGGTGTGTAAACTCTTTGTTTTCTAAGAAGAAATGAAATGGGAGGAAACTGAATTTAGAACATACATTCTTATGTACTTTCAGCAATGGAGTACTGTGTTGCCAGTTATGCTCACTGTTACATGACCGCTTTAGCCTGTCAATCCAGGATTTTTGAAACCCATAGTTTACTAGGCTACATTCTAAAGAATAGAGCAGAAATACAATAAGAATATTATGAGATAGTTGCAGGCAGCATGGAGAATGGAAAGCAATCTTTTAGAGAATACAGAATGTTTCTTCAATGTTTCCATTAATCCGGTTTAACAAAGAACTAAATTTCTCTTCCCCTCCCCCCATTTAAAAGGTACTTTGAACTTCTGATTTGCATTCCAGTATCTATACTTATGAATTCCACCATAGCAGATTTGTATATAAATGTTCACAACTCAGAGCAAAAGGGCACATACACCTCCCACCACACACATGCATTTTTCCATTGGCAGCATGACCAGCTGAACAAGCCCTGCCCTATACACCTTCATCTGCATAAAAGTAGTATGATTATAAGGGAAAATCCAGTAGTACATTTGAGTCATGGCAGCAGAGCATAGTCCGGATAGTGAAGGCTGACCACTGGATACCGTTGTATAAGGTTTCATTTCCATGCAGTCTCAAGGCTTATTAAAGAAAATTAAAGGCTTATCTAAGCTATTTGTAAACAGAGACCTAGCTAAAAGGATACTATAACCTTGGATTAAATGGAAGCAAGAATTTTATATCTTCTTCTTCGGCTAGCCTGCAATGTGAGGATGATGTCTGCCAAGGGGGTTCATTGGTGAGTTTTTAAGTGGCTGAGGAGCCCAATTCGTGCCCTGCAGATTTCCCCACAGAAGCGACAGGTGTAATCTTGGACGAGACATAGTTGTTGGCTGTTGACTGTTGTGCCTTTTCTTTACACACACACACACACACACACACACACACACACACACACACA
>NW_020664417.1:48375462-48431837 GCF_002925995.2 Terrapene triunguis | reverse complement strand
ACACACACACACACACACACACACACACACACACACACACACAGTTTAGCACAGAAAAAGAAATTGAAGTGACAGTGTACAGAAAGTATACTTGATTTAAATTCCTTCTTTCCCCAAAAATCTGTGCTCTTGGCAGGGTGTGTAAGGGTAGGTCTACACTTACCCGGTAGTTCGGCGGCAAGCAAATCGAACTTCTGGGTTCGACTTATCGCGTCTTGTCTGGACACGATAAGTCGAACCCGGAAGTGCTCGCCGTTGACTGCGGTACTCCAGCTCGACGAGAGGAGTACGCGAAGTCGACGGGGGAGCCTGCCTGCCGCGTCTGGACGGAGGTAAGTTCGAACTAAGGTACTTCGAACTTCAGCTACGTTATTCACGTAGCTGAAGTTGCGTACCTTAGTTCGAATTGGGGGGTTAGTGTAGACCTGCCCTAAGAGTAGCATGGGGGTTATAAGTGTACTACTGGCCCAACTACTTAAGTATTACAATCGGAATGCCTTGAAGTTTTGTAGCAGTCAGATTCCTACATCTTTACAGTTACCTTTCATTCATCAAGAACAAAGGAGGTTAAGTAACAATGATTAACACTTGCACTCTGATTTTAGGCACTGTATCCATTTGGAATTCTGCAAGCAGGGGCAGTGAATTATATGGGCCCGTGGTGCCAATGCATGCTCCAGCAAATTCAGGGCGTGGGCTGGGGGCCCGGCTCCACCAATGTTCAGAACCAGGTCTCCCCTGGAGCATCCTCTGGCCCTGCCTGCCACCCCTACCTGCCTCCCCAGGAGCGTCCCTGCCTGTGCCCTGGGCAGCAAGCAGCTGCCTTGCTACTCCGCGCTGCACTCCCTCGCCGGCCGCTGCCGGCTACAAAAGGGAGCAGTGCTGGTGGCAGGCTGAGGAGGGGAGGAGACGCACATGTGATGGCAGCCCTCCCCTCCCCCCACCACAGGGGAGGCGAGGGGCCTTCCCGGTCCCTAGGAGCATGTGCAGTGAGTGCCAGGTGAGTGTGCTGCCAGGGGGAGAAGGGGGTCCCTCCCCCATAGCTCACTGCTGCTGGTGGGGAGAGGGCTGTCGGGGGGGGGGAAGACTGTGGAATCCTCCTCTCTGGCCCCAGCCCTGGGGCAGCCTGCTGGCACCCCAAACTCCTCATATCCAGCCCCACCCCAGAGCCCGCACCTCCAGCCAGAGCCCACCCCCCCACACACTCTAATCCTCTGCTCCACCCTGAGCCTCCTCCTGCACTGTGAACCTCTCACCCCCGGCCCCACCTCGCAGCCCTCACCCCAACCCTCTGCCCTAGCCCTGAGCCTCTCCCACAACTCAAACCCCTCATCCCCAGGCCCAGCCAGAGCCCTCATCCCCACACACCCCAACTCTCTGCCCTAGCCCTGAGCCCCTCCTACACCCCAAACTCCCAGCTAGAGCCCTCACCCCCTGCACTCCAACCCTCTGCTCCAGCCCTGAGCCCCCTCCCACAACCCTCATCCCCAGCCCCAACCCAGAATCCACACCCCCAGCCAGAGCCCTCATCCCCCCACACCCCAACCCTCTACCCTAACCCAAACCCTTCATCCCCAGCTCCTGCACCCCAGCCCTCTGCCTCAGTCCTGAGCCCCCCCCCCACACTCCAAACCCCTCAGGCCCACCCTATTAATTTTGTTATGTGCACCGAGATGCAGGTGTGTGTGTGGGGGAGGGGATGGGGGGCGGGACTTGGACCTGTTCTGGGCACCACCAAAAATTAATACAAACCTGCTGCCCGTCTGCAAGTGAACTATCAGTGAAGCCACATTATGTAACAAACAGTTGTGTAGAGTGAGTATTTACATAAATTAGCCCTATCTTCAAAAGACTTCAGCAGCTTGCCAACTCCATTCATCTGCCTGGGATGGTTGCTGATCAGAATTCATTTTTAAACTGAGCTTTTTACCTTCAGACAGACATTGCCACAAACTCACCTGAAGAAGCTCTCTGTGTAAGCTTGAAATCTTGTCTCTCTCATCAACAGAAGTGGTCCACTAAAAGATACTACCTCATCCACCTTGTCTCTCTAATATCCTGGGACTGATATGGCTACAACACTGCATAATTGCCCCAAATGGACAAAAATTCCTGATTATTGCTTGCAGCTGATCCTGATTTCACATGCTACTTTAAGAAGAAAGTTGTCATTTACCAGCATTAGGGTTCTTTTAAATCTGTCTTTATTCCTCCTAAGTTACAATAGCCTTTTCCTTTGGCAATCCAAGCTAAATATTTGAATTTTTGTCCATATCATGTCAGCTGCAAGTCACTGAATATATTTGCCTGGCATAGTTATGTATTTTGAGGGAAGGGTAAGTAGTGATGGTTACTGTCATTAAAACAATACAAAGTATCAGGCAGAGAGCCAGTGGATAACATCACTGGTACAGCTGCACGCAGAACTCTGATCTCTGTTTATAGCATGGTGGTGAGAGATATAACCGTGAAGCAGTCATCGCTAACATGGAATATTTAATTTGAGAGCATCATAGCAAAGTGTTTCAAATGATCTATTGTTTTGGTTCTTCCATTACTTTTAACACCCATCCAGCTTCATTATTTGAATGGTCCTGATTATTCATTTGTCTCTATTTAGGTAAAGAAGCGGTCTTCACTTGCATATTAACAAAAGCATCCATACATTGCCTTGGACACTTGGTGTTTTAAACTGCCACCTCAAGTATTTTGGATGATACATACTGTTTAATAAAACAGAGGAAGTCAAAGAAAACCCCCACACCTTTAGTGAATAGCCACATTAGTTCCTGTTCAGCCAGTTTGTAATTTGGATTTAAGAGAGGATCGTAGTACTAGAGTTCGGGATGTCTATGACAAAAAGTAACCTTTGAAAGTTGCATTAGTAAATGTTACACTAAGGTCATAATAATTTTCTAGGGTTGCAGATTTGACACTACAGGAGCAATCAGAAAAAAATCTAAGGTATGGTGAATACATCCTGAAGTTCACTCTTGAACACAAGTGATTAGTGAGAAGTGGAAGTGCCATAATAGTCACCAGATGACCAAGAGCTCACACTGAAATTTGAGATAATCCACAAATGTGCATTTGTGGAAGATGTTTGAATGAATGAGATGCATACCATACAGATCCCACATAATGCAACTTTACTTTATTTCCAGTGTCCAAGAGTTGTTTAATAGAGTAGGAGGGTGTAGGTTTGTGGGCGGGAAGAAGTGGGCAAGATAGGCATATATTAGTCAGTAACAAGAAACATGACAGAAGACTACAAATCAATCTGGACACCACACAGAGAGTTGCATGTGATTTGAGTTTAGGCACATGCTGCATTTTCACTGCCACAGGTTCCCAACTGTTATCCCAGCTATTTGCCAACAATGCAGTGATTTAGAAACCAAATACCTATTTGCTATATATGTATCTTTTGTGTTTGCTTTTTGCAAACCTTCATAGGAGTGAAGTTTTCTTTACATAGGTTTTGTGAAAACAAGTCTAGGATTTTATTGAGTTCCTTACAAAAATAAATTTCAGGCAGAAGCAGTGCAGCAGCCATCCTAAAATTGACATACCTGACAGAAGTGTTCACTTCTGAGGGGGTAGAGACCTTAGCCATGCAACTCCTCTGAAAGGCAGGTAACAACGAGGATAGAGTGGGCACCTCAAAATACTGGGCTCTTCACAAGTGTGAGCTGGAGGCCTTGATAGAGGAAACATTTACCAGGAGGTAGAGCAACCACCCCCAAAACAGCAGCAGCAGGAGGAAGGGATTGGGTGCTCTTTCCCTGAAGAACTCCAGGACTTTTCCTCTGCTCAAAGCGTGCTGTAGAAGGTAAGGTGACCTTGGAAGAAGGGGACTCACAGCAGCGCAGTGTGTAGCGCTTAGTGAAAACACTATCTTTGCTGACAGGAAAGCTTCTTCCATCAGCGTCGGCACTTCACCACCCCCAGAAGCGGTAGCTATATTGATGGGAGAAGCCCTCCAGCTGATATAGCGATGCCTACACAGGGAGTTAGGTCGATCTGTCACTCAGGGGCAGGGATTTTCCACACCTCTGAGCAATGCAGTTATACGGACATAAGTTTGTAGAATAGACCAGGGCAGATACTGCCTGTTTTAATTGGATGAGAAAGGTGAAGCCTAGCCTCTCCCAAGCTACAATGTTTTCAGTCACAGTATAATCCCTGACTGTTGTCTTGAGAGAAACAACAATATGCCTTCTCCATTTTAGAGGAACAGAAGTACCATATGATCAAGGTGATCAACCAAGGTAATAATGCATTGAACAGTGCACATGAAACAGTGTTTCAAGCAATCCACTGATTGAAATTTATCAAAATTTTAAAACTAGTAAATTCTTAAAAATTTAAAGTTGTTTGCCAACAAGACGGGCAAGACTTCAAATTGTTTGGGGCTAGTTTGCACAGCCCTATTCCCTACCATGTTAAAACAAGATCAAAAAGTATAGAGTTCTTCAGCATATTATCTGGCAAAAGTAATATAAGAGGCACACTGTGAAAAAGAGCCAATTAATTCCCCAGCCTGACGTAGAAAAAATTATTAATTCAGATGCTCTAGGAGAAGTTTGTTCAACTCAAATGTTTTGCTTATTCAAATTGTGTTTAAAGTTAGATTTGAAGAATACATTTTCATTAACTGGAGGATGCTCTCTTTTGGTAGAGCAAGCTTCAGCATTAAAAATAAATGAATACAAAAATGCCCATTTGAGCTTTTCCTACACTTCACAGCCCCTTATCAAGTACACTGCCTGAACAAGTGCATGCTTCACAATTGTCATGTTTCACTGCATTTCACTTTGTTTCATTGTTTCTCTCTCCTTCCCTCCCCAACATAAAGCACTTCCCACCACAGTTCCATACATCAACCATGCTAACACATTACATTCAATAAAAGATTGAACTATGCATGGTTACAAATCCACAGAGCACAGATATAACAGTAGATAAATGCCACAAAACCCAGAGATGAAAGGAAGTGCTTTCCACTTATCCATTAAGTCAATTCAATTTCATTTGTAACATTAAGGCAATATTTTTTTAAGCCTTTGAGACACAGCAGTTATTATAGGGAACACTATATTTAGCAACTAGAAGTAAAAATATACTTTACTTTTCAGATAGACAAATCCATTAATGTTTTCTGCCACTTAAGAGTGCCAATCACTCTCCACAATTTCCCACACCCTACCCATTATTATAAGGGGAGCTGGTATCAACCCCTATACTTAGGTTGCCTAACATTTTCCCATTTCCCTTGCAGCCTTTTTTTGGGGGGGGGGGGGGGGAACACTCATACCTCCATTGTTCACAGCAAGCTTTTCTTGCCCACCACCCAGATCCAGTACACATCTCCAGCACTGTATCCTATCCCTCTCGGAGGCATTATGTGGGGAAGGAGGTCAAAGAGACAGGCTGGGCCAGGCTCCCTTCAGCCACCCTCTTAATCTAGCACTGACAAAAGTAGCTCATCTGCTCCACCTCTAGGATAACTGAGGGCCTGACTCTTGAATTTTTAAATGTTTGGGACTGGCAATACTGGAAAGCAAACAAACTATTTGGCTTTATTCATGGCATCTTGTTTCCAAGAAGGGAGTTGGGAAGGAAGGAAGCATGAAGCTCAAGAGCATGAGGAGCCTCGTATTCTGTTTACTTATGGATGTTTTTCAGATTTTGGCAAGAATTGGTTCTGCTATACTTCCTCACGGCTGTATCCCACGGGGTGTACAAGCTTGGGGATATGGCTACTGTTTTTGAACAGTGTTTCAAAATTAGTGGGTCATGGCTCTCTGAGTCACAAAAGGCAACCAGGCAGGTCACAAGGCGTTGAAGAGATTATAATCTAAAACAAAGAAAATATTACACCCCCATATACCTTTCAAGGGTAAGCATTCTCTGCCAACTCCTCTCTAAACACATCCAAATTATATAGGCTTATTATAGATACTTTTTTTTGTTTTGCTCTTTGATAGCAAATGTAAGGGAGATGTGAAAGTGTACTTCATTTAAGGTGTTGGCAACCTGAAAAGGTTGAGAAATGTTATCTTGGAATATCAATCCCAAGGTTCCAACTAAGCATTACACACTGAAGTGTTTTCAGGATTGTTCCCTTCCCAAATGAATATTGCTTACTAGAGGTGAAAAGTGAATCAGATAATCTGCAGCAGCCATTATGGATTTTACATTAAGAAGCTGTTGTGAAAGCCAATGACTCTTCTTCCTTACACGGAGATTCAATTCATGTTTTCAATGAAAATTATTTAAATAAATGCTTACAAATTATGTACTGGATACCCACATTATAAAATCTAAATTTGCCCTCCATATATAGCATACCATAATAACTGAACTTACTCAGCTATTGTGCCTAAGTCATAGATGTTTTCATGCAAATATTTTTCAAGCCTCTCTTCTGGTCCCAGTAAGAGCCAATATAAGCACAGTTTTAAGTATATTAACTCATTGATTAATTAAGGACTAAAAGCTATCAATGTTATGACTCTGAAACCAAAAATAATTTTCTTCAGGAAATTATGGTCATTTACTGGTTTACTTAATTCTCATGAGGATCCACTACTGTGCCAGATTTATAGATGCTCAGAGAGCTCCTTAACAGGCAGTAACCAAAAGCAAGACACTAGCATAGTGAATTAGGTACATCTTAATAGGTTTGTTAATGGGAATGAGAGGAAATTACAACAGCAAGTACTTAATATGAAATTTCATATTTGTACGTACTATTTAGTTGCTATTTTGAAGTTTATTTTTACATTTAATGCTGAAATGCGTCTTACCTGAAGACTTCTTTCTGCCTTCCTCTGACCCACACAAGTGTGCTGGATCCAGATGTGCTCAATTTTTTCCCCACTGGGTAAAAAATCCTATAGCATAATTAATACTTTCTATGAATTTTACTTTTTTGCTCAAGCTGAGTGTGATGCTGTGTATAAGAAAGGTAACCACCTATATCACTGTTACCACTGTTACACAATTTCCATAAATCTTATACAAAGCATATCATGTAAGGTGTCAATGGAAAAGTTGGTCTATCAAATACGATTATGCTAGCTAAATCCAAGTATCATCTTTGTATCTGAAATTATGAATATTGGCTATGTACTTGCATCTTACATGTGTTGTATTCCTGGGTAAACACCCCGCCCCCAATAGAATTTACATCAAGGCCAGACAGTTATTTTGATAGTCAATTAAGGACACTCAGCTCACAATGGGCCATTGAAGAAATTCATCCTTCCCAGTAAGCCTTTCCTGTAGATGTCTCAGAAAGAATATGGACAATGGCTGCCTCTGTGAGTCAAAGCATATAAGGGTATATGATATTCTCATGTGACCCTGGACTCACCTTGCGCCAATAATTTTCCATGCATCTGGGTTGTGGGCTTTATTTGAGACTGTAATATTCCATGCACATGGCTGAGGATATAAAAAGGCACTTGAGACATCTCCATTTAGTCTTCATTTCCTGCTTCATTTCTCTGGTCTGGATTACTAACAAAAAAGCTCTAAACAAGGACTGATGACCCCCAATCTGTTTGGGTGATTCCAGAGAGACTTTTGCAAGCTAGCAGTTTATTCCCACTGCTTCAAGCCTGATTTAAGGACTTCGCAATCACTTGTATGTATATGATCTAGTAACCATTTATAATTCTTCTTTTCTTTTATTATTAAACCTATAGTTTTTAGGATTGGCATATGTGTGGGCATTGGGTAAGATCTGAGTTATATATTGACTTGGCTAGGTGGCTGGTCCCTTCAGATTAAAAGGACCCTATAACTGATGAAACTGGTTTTCAGTAACCGCTCATCAAAAATTCTAGTGTCTGGGTGGTGAGCCAAGGGCTGGAATGCCTAAGGAGACTGCATTTTGAGTTCTTGTTAACCAGTGTGATGATACAGATGTTCACTACAAAACACCCTTTTAGCTGAATAAGCTAAATTGCCACTGTACACTGGCAGCAGAACATTAACACCGAGTTACATGTTCTTGCTGCTCTTGGACCAGCTGAGATTAGACATGTTGACCAAAATCATCTTGGCCCGCATACATGGGCGATTATGTTCAAAGAGCAGGTGTTGGAACACCTCATGTAAATAGAGAACCTCAAAGGAGGTCATATATTCTACCCTCTTCTACCCAAGGCATTACAATGGCAGTGGCAGTTGGTCAAGAGTGCACCAAGCATAATATGGGATGAAAAGACGGAAAACTCAGTGTGCAGCTCCTGGCAAATTAGAGATTGCAAAAATCTCCATTCATTGAAACAGCTAATAAAGATGTTTAAGATCCCCTGATAATGTCCATGTGTTATATGTGAGTTAATATAAAAAGAGCACTGAAGTTAACACAGTGGTTATGGTTTCAGAAGTACCATTATGTACTTTGGGTATCATATACAGGACTTCATGTGTCATGGAAGTCACGGATTCTGTGACTTTCTGCGACCTCTGTGGCTTCTGCATTGGCCGGTGTAGCTGACCCCAGGGCCGCTCAAGCAGCTGACCGCAGGGACCAGCTGCTCAGGCAGCCCCGGGGACAGCCACACTGGCCACCGCTCAGGTGGCCCTACAGCCAGCCACACCAGCGCTGCTGCAGCATCCCTGGGGCCAGACGCACCGGCCGCTGCTCGGGCAGCCCTGGACAACTGGCCCCAGGGAGCACCTGAGCAACAGCTGGTGCAGCTGGCCCGGGGGACTGCCTGAGCAGTGGTCCTGGGGGCAGCTGCGGGTGGGCAGCCCCCAACAGTTGGTGCCGCTGGCCCATGCCCACCCCCCAGAACAGCACTCCTCCCCCTGCCAAGATTTAGTCAGGGGTATATAGTACAAGTCACGGTCAGGTCACTGGCTGTAAATTTTTGTTTATTGCCCGTGACCTGTCCATGACTTTTACTAAAAATACCCATAACTAAATCATAGCCTTAATCATATATAATGAAAGTTGCTTAAAAGGATACATTGTTTAATTGAACATAGAGGTATTACATGTACCTATATGCATTTTAACTTGATTTTATCAGAACACTCCTTGGTCTTATTCCCTCCTTTTATTAAAAGGAATAAAGTACTAAAGTTAGTTATGGGAAATATTTTTTTTTAAGAAGGGGAGCTAATGATTGGGGGGGGGGGGTGAGTCATTTTTCACAAACAAAATAGTTTTTAAAAATGCCCTCATCTGACCAAGAAAGAATCCCACAAGTTGAAGATTTTGTGAATTCTGAAAGATCTGTGTGTTTAATTATAACATTTGTATCTACTGTCACAAAACAGACTGGGATTGTCAAGCTTTAATAGCATATAACCCATTTTAGGAGATATTGTGAATGGAAGGGAGGTGGTTCATGTGACAGTGAATGGGAGGGCTCCACAAGGCAATCAAGTACAGCAATTAATTACATAGGAAAATATTAGGAAAGTAATTAATGTTCTTTTCATGCAATGTAGCAACCGGCAGCAAAGGGAGACAGCACCATACATCCAAGCAGTTCTCTATGGACCATTAGCAAGTGCTTGGTGAACCACCAATTGAGAAAATAAATGCTTTATCTATCTGCTACACTGTTTTGCAGAACTTGATTAGAATTTACTTTTGTATTCTTAGGGTATGTCTACACTGCAATTAAAAGCCTGCAGCTGGCCCATGCCAGCTGACTTGGGCTCACAGGGCTCAGGCTGCTGTTTAATCGCAGAATAGATGTCCAGGCTGGAGTCTGGGCTCTAAAACCCTGTGAGGTGGGAGGCTCCCAGAGCTTGGGCTGCAGCTGACGTCAGAACATCTACACTGCAATTAAACAAACAGTCCTGCAGCCTGAACCCCATGAGCCTAAGTCAGCTGGCACAGGCTAGTTGCAGGTGTCTAATTGTAGACATACCTTCAAAGGTTTGACCTTTCAGTTGATGGCAAAGTTTATCAAGTTAATATTAATTGCATTAACAAGTGCCTTTGCAAGGAGTATACCATTATCCTGAGTATCAAAACATATTCATTAAATCCTTCACTAAAATAATGCCCTTTTTATCCCAACTTTAAAAGGTCACTTGTTCAGACAAATTAGCAAATATGAATTCTAAGAGAACACAGTAAACTGCCATAGAGTAACTGTGAAGGACAAGATTTCTAGTAAACACCTCTTACTGTGCAAGAAATATTCAAATAGTCCTCCACATCAGACACAAAGGGTTCTTGAGTTGCAGCTTTCAAAGGGCCAATGATAATGCTGAGTCAGGTTATCCCATGCTATTTTGGAGGAGTATTGCAGTGGAGGAGGTCTTATTCAGTTACAGACAGAAGAATAAGTGAAGATATATCTTTTGTATTTGCAGGAGAGCTGCATATTTCAGAGGCAGATTAACCCATGTAAGATTGTTTATTTGTTATATCTTGTTCCAATATATCTTGTATTACAGGTGAAGAAAAGTTAGCTTGCACCCTTAGCTTGTGTATTGAAAAAAAGAAAAGTGATATAACTAGCTTAATATGACTAACCTGGGCCCTTGGAATGAAGAGATCTACATTTTAAGTTTCAGTGTTTAGGTTTTCAGGCTGTGATTTTCAAAAGGAGGCTGACTTAGTACCCAAATTCCTTTGAATTACTACTCCTTTGAAAATCCTAGGCTCAATCTCCATTACCACATATCCAGAAACATATTTAACTGCTAAAATTGCATAAAAGGAAAAAAAGATATGTACGACAACCATCCCCTATATGAAAGCATGTGATGTTCCATCTACCAACACAGTAGTTACAGGAAAAGTTGCCTCTTAGTATCATGAGTATCACCACCTGCATACCTTAATTAAGCTGAAGTTACCCTAGAAAAAAGAGATACAGGACAATCTAGAATATGGCAGCTTGCTTAACAAGCTCGCAGCAAGATTAATTTGTTATTATAAGACAAGTAAACAGGCTAAAGGTAAATTAAGTTTTAAAGAAGGAAATTTAAGGCTCAAAGTTTTGTTGAATGTGTGCTGCAGGAGTTTTTAGTTGTTTGTGTAAGATGACAGCTGTCTAAGACAAGACAACACAAAGTGCACATACCACATGAAACTGCTATCTGTTGGTTCTTCTACACTGCCAAATTTAAGCTACTAGGCCCTCAAACCATGAACATTTTAAAAAATGTATTAACGAAAAGTGTGCTTACAACTATCACTTTGAACATATGTCCATAATGATCACATCAATGTCCAAAATTGAGAATCTATCAGACTCTCTTTGGCTTTCTAGTTCTAAACTGTGCTTGTAGCATCCTGCATATCAGAACTTCGAATACTTACCTTAAAGCAGCTTAAGTGAGTCTTAGTGTAGTTCAGCTCTATCTACTGAACAAATCAGCTTTCTACTACTACTGCTGTTAGTGTTAGTTGACCATAATATCTTACGAGTGTTGCTCATACACCTCATCCACAAGTGCTGGGTCCTGACTTTCTCAAACAAAGCCTGTTAAAAGCCAGAAGACTTTGAATGTCGTGCTAGTTTTCCCATGTAGGTTTTAAATTCTTTCCCTTTCACATGCTGGGCGGGGGGGGGGGGGGTTGATTTCTGAAACCTGCAGGGTGTATAGAGTCACTTTTTCACTTTTTAATTCAGGAAGTTGCATTAAGGTATGCTTTGCTGAAAGTAAGATTTAGCCACTGTGATGTAGTATCCACCCTACCCAGAAGTGGAAGGGGTTAAGGGAGGCCCCGGGGTCCTACCATATCCTATCCCCAGGAAGGAGCAGTGGAGGTGAGTCCTCCAAGCGGCACAGTGAGGCTCCATGGAGCGCAGTCAGTTAATTAGAGAAGGGCTGCAGGGAACAGCCAATCTGGGGCCAGCAGGCCCATTAAGAGAAGCTGCAGAGCAGAGCAGAGCAGAGAGGGTTGCTGCAGGGAGCCCAAGGAGTGAGGACTGTGTTCCTAATATGCTGCAGGAAGGTAGCACCTTGGACAGAAAAGCTGTTGGTAGGGACTGGAGGAGCAAGAGGGAGCTTCTGACTGGCTGTTGTGACTGGGTAGCTGAGTGCCCGGAGGTGAGGGCAAAGGAGGTGTTGGGGCTGTGGGAAACAGCCCAGGGAATTGTAGCAGCATTGAAGGAACTTAAAGAGGCCCAGCAGGAGGCTGCCATCTACAGGGTCCCTGGTCTGGGACCCAGAGTAATGGGTGGGCCCCACTCATCACTGAGGAAGTGGCTGGACTATTGCACAGTGATACCTCCTGCATCTGGAATGGGGGAGAAACAGAGCGACCTAGCCGGAGGGCTGAGTCATGAAGAGGATGCGGTGGTTCCTGAGGCTAAGAGAGGGGCTGCAGATGGCAAGTCAGAGCAATGGTGTGCAAACTGCAGATGGTGGCGTCGGCTTTGATCTAATCTCCAAAGTGATCAGGAGGCAGCGCCAGCCCAGCGGTGAGTGGTGCACCCCATGACAGGCATCTTCCAAAGGTAAGTGAATCAAATAGAACCTGCAGTTCTGATACTTCATGGAAGTTAACATTTTGGATCTCACTTTAAGACCACAATGAGTAAGAGTAATGGAATGATGCCCTAGTGTAGCACTCCCATAATTGGTAGGGGGATGGAGTACCGAAGAAACAACATTTATGTGGGAAAGAATGTTTAACAATCCCCTATAACATTATACATCAAGATGACTAGTATCTGAAGTTTTCCGATCACTACCCATCCATAGGCGATGGGTTATATTCTTTTGTGGTGCCCGAGCTCCAGCAATATTCAGGGCTGGGGGCCCAGCTCCAGCAATATTTGGAGCTGGGTCTCTCCCCCGGCCCTGCCTGGAGCGGGCCCCGGCCCCCGCGGGTCTCCCCCCCGCCCCGCCGTGTCCCTGTCTGGAGCAGGTCCCGGCCTCCACCTGCCACCTCCCCCGCGGGTCTTTCCCCCCCCCACCCCGTGTCCCTGCCCGAAAGAAAGCAGCGCACACCTCTCCCGTGCCTGCTTGTGCTGCCGATGTAACACATGCCTACGCGGAGCCCTGCTCCTACCAGCAACTGCTGTCTGCTGCCCCAGGGTCCTAGTACTCCCCATCCATTAATGGCAAGGCAGGCTGCCCTTACCCTGCCCTTCTGCCCTAGCCCTGAGCCTCTTCAACGCCCCAAACCCCTCATCCCCAGCCAAAGCCCTCATCCCCCTGCACTCTATTCCTCTGCCCCAGCCCTGAGCTCCCTCCTGCATTGTGAACCCCTCATCCTCAGCCAGAGCTGTCATCCCCCCGCACCTTAATCCTCTGCCCCAGCCCTGAGCCCCCTCCTGCATCATGAACCCCTCATCCTCAGACCCACAGCCCTCACCCCTGCACCCCCTCCTATCCCCAAACTCCCTCTCAGAGCGTGCAACCCCTCCCCCTTCTCACACACCCCCTCCTGCCCTCAAACTCCCTCCCAAAGCCTGCACCCCCTCCCTTTGCACCGCCTCCCACCCCCAAACTCCATCTCAGAGCCTGCATCCTTCACCCCCTCCTGCACACCCACCCCCTGCCGCAGCCCAGAGCCTGCACCCAGCACCCAAACTCCATCCCAGAACCTGCACCCCTCCTGCACCCTAATCCCCAGCCCAGGACCTGCACCCCAGACCTCCAACCCCCCCCCAACCCCCCTCCCAGAGCCTTAGGCAGGTTGAGGGGGCGGAGTTTGGGGGGGCGGGTTCTGGGCACCACCAAAATTTCTACAAAGCTGCCACCCATGTACCTATCTAAAAGGAGTACTTGAGAATGAGATCTGAAGTCAGTCTTCCCAGCTAGAGACTCAGACTATTAGTAGTCATAGGGGAGGCAGCTAGAGCCTATGGGAAGAGTCATTTGAGAAGGAGACAACTACATAAGTTTTTTTTTTTTTTTTTTTTAAAACGGTGATTGGCAAAACAAAACAAAATACAGGCTAGTTTTGTCCTCCCAACCCACTTTTCCAAACTAGGTTTTACCATCCCTAATAAAGAGCTATGATAATTAAAGAAATTCTCTTAACTAGGTCAGTAGGCAAATAAATGTGAAGAGGAAAGGAGGCTGAAAAGGTATGTGAATGGAAGGGCAGAGTGAGAGATGGGTTTTCTTTCCTGTAAGTTTATCTGATAGTCTGTCTTAACTTCTCTCAAAAACTGATGTGTCATGTCAAGAGACTTGTTTGTACAAAGCTAAAACTCCAGTATTAAGAGTTTCTCAAGGGCTGGTCTACGTGACAAAGGTAGGTTGGCTTAACTACATCGCTCAGGACTGTGAAAAATTTCACACCCTGTGCAATGTAGTTAAGCTGACCTAACCCCCAGTGTAGGGTAACCAGACAGCAAATGTGAAAAATTGGAACGGGGGGAGGAGGTGGGGGTAATAGGAGCCTATATGAGAAAGAGACCCAAAAATCGGGACTGTCCCTATAAAATCGGGACATCTGGTCACCCTACCCCAGTGTAGACACCGACAAAGAATTTGTTTATCAACCCAGTTACCACCTCTCAGAGAGGTGGATTTACTACAGCGATGGACAAACCCCTTCTGTCACCGTATTAAGTGTCTGTACCACAGCGGCACAGCTACAGCTGTGCCACTGTAGCATTTCTAGTGTAGACATAGCCTTATTTTGGGAATAGGGCTCTTTAGTGTTCATGAATCTTAGAAGTGTAGGACTGGGAGGGACCTCAAGAGGACTTAATATTATCTAGACCATCCCTGACAGGTAAAGATTGTCTAACCCATTCTTAAAAACCTCCAATGATGGAGATTCCATAACCAGGGCCGGCTCTAGCGTTTTTGCCGCCCCAAGCAGCCCCCGCCCCCCAAAAAGCCGCAATTGGCGGCAGCTCTACCGCCGGTTCATTCTACAGTGGCAATTTGGCGGCTGGTCCTTTGCTCCGAGAGGAAGTGACGGCCCCGCCGCCGAATTGCTGCCAAACGGCCGGATGTGCCGCCCCCCCTCTTCATTGGCCGCCCCAGGCACCTGCTTGCTACGCTGGAGCTGGCCCTGTCCATAACCTCCCTAAGGTGGAAGAAATCTATTTCCATACTAAGCAGTAGGAAGGCTAAAGACACATGTTGACAATTCTATATTGTGAGAACCTATTAAAGTTTGCCATTTTATATCAAATTTCATGCAAAAGATGAAAAAGGAAATTTGAAGTTAAAATTTCTGGCATTTATTGGCCAAGATTGCACAGACCTTACATTCAATTCAAAGGCATCTTTCGGTCTACCACATCTGATCAATTTCAAAATTTCAGGGAAAATTCTAGGCTTCAATGGTTAGAGACATATTAATTATGGAGAAAATCAGAACAAAAAGAGGGAAAATGGGGGACACAGAGCCCCTCCCATCTAATTAACACAGCCACAGCGTCAAGCTCCTTTGCAATTGTCTATAGATCAAACTGGTTGATGCACCCATTAACATCTTTGAGCATAACAATATTCCTGCTCATCCTCTCAGATGACACCCCGGATGACGCTCCCAGATAGAAAGAGGTATGGGGGCATGCATTGGTGAAGACAAAATGCAGAATGGTGGCATGCACACAGGCCTTGGCATGGGGAGAATAGGGCATCCTGATATGGAGGCCCCCAGAGCCTCTAGCATGAGGGAATGGGTGGGGAAGTTTCAGGAAGTCTCTGAAAGAGGGGGACAGGAAGATGGCACACAAAGAGCTTAAGGAATGCATGGAACCCATGATGTGTGCAGTAAGCTTGGCAGACAAACTATGAAGTGTGCAACCCCAGTGTACTCTATTGCACCTTTGACTCTGCAGCACCTAGCTGATGAAGTTGTGTGAAGAGTACCCTAAAGGCAGGTCTACACTTAACACTGCACCCAGGCAGCTGTGCTGCTGAAGTGCTTTAGTGAAGATGTTCCAAGAGCACTCTCCTGTCGGCTTAGTTAATCCACCTACTGCCAACATAGCACTGTCTACTGGCAGTTAGGTCGGTATAAAACAATGTCGCTCATGGGTGGGGATTATTCATTATTAAGCCCTGATCTACACTACAGAATTAATTCAGTATAAGTAATAAAAGTAAAGGGCAGCAAAGAAAGCACTTGCTCAATTGTGTATAACACTGAAGACACACTGTTGCAGAAAGCTTAATTACATTTTTTAAAACTGTAAGTTAGATATAAGCAGTTGTGACAGATGGGGAAGCCATTTCCTGACAGTTAATGGTTGGAGAGAGTAAAGGGCCCAAGGAAAGCTAAGCTCTTAACTCGGTTGGTTGGTAGCTGCCAACAAATGCCTATCCTATCAGTCACTACTGGAAAATAAGGCTTCAATTAATGTTGTTGCTGCAAATAAGGAGAGCTATACACAGTGTTAACTTTGACAGACTATTTACAACTTTCGGGTCCTATTTTCACATTACTTTCCAACTTTTCAATAATGATGATGCTGTATCTGAAACAGACACACAGAGGTGATTTGTGCTTTCAGAATGCTACGGTCGTAGGTTATCACAACAAAAATGTGCTGATACTGTATAAGCATTAGCTTCATTTGCCTCAACTGCAGTTACATTTTCATTTCAAACAAATCTCTGAGCAAAACATCACTTTAAGATCAAGGCAAAACAAACTGACGTCACCGTTAAACACAGTTAAATGCAACTTCAAAGTTGGCAAAACTATCCCTTGCACATTAGAGTTCATTTTCAATATTCTAGCTGTCCACGAAGATGAGTTCTCAAGCATTTAATCTCATGAGATTTATGGCATTTCCTTCTATTAATTTTACACTCATTTGCCCACAAGCCAGTAAGAGAAAATATAATAGATTTATATGGCACATTTTAGTTTTAATGGACTTTTGCTAGAAAGTGTCTTTAGAAATAATTTACAAATAATTTAGGTAACAAACAGGAATATGCATACTGTAAGACATCCTCCCCTCTTTGGAAAGTGAACGTTTTGGTCATCAGATACATGCTTCCTGAGGAGGCCCTGCAGGCTTAGTCAGATCAGCGCCAGGAATTCAGTGAACCCGGGGTCATGCTGTCAAGACTCCAGAGTAATGCAGCGTTTAAGCATTTGAACAGAATTCAGCCAGGGAATTAATGACTTCTGTTACAATACCATGACATCTGTCTTTACAAAACAACTCTTGCCACATTTCCTCCCCTCCCCCCTAAAATTGGGAAAATAACTTCTTACCCAGCTCTCCTCTAAGGTTGAGGAATTCTTGAGATAGCTCTTTATGCTGTTTTAGTGCTTCCTCCCTCTGTAAAAAAAAAAAAAAAAAAAAAAGAAGAAAAACACATTTGGTTACTAGTGTTTTGAATAGAGCACCTTCCAATAATTAACTCACATTATCTGTAGGAAAACAAAAGGCAAGAGGGAGAAGCCAAGAAATGAATCATTTAGGGTAACAGCTTTGCTGTTACAAACACACAGATGTTCCTTAGCTGTTATGGAAGTTATTCTTTAAACAGCCTCCCTAGTTTTCCCAAGTTAACAATCCAATTAAATCTTAGTTTGCAGCAATTAAATGATAGTATTTAGGATTTTTTCCCCCTCATGGGTGTAACTGTATATTGACCCACAATGTTTCAACTAATGCATGCATAGGACATATGATACACGCCTCTTTCAAACACAAACTTAAATATTTATGCTAAGATCTAGTCAGCATATGTACTTTGTGCTGAATGTAAACAAAGCTAAACTTTGCTAGAAGCTCAATCTTCTATGAAGGAAAGGTAAAGCTCACTTCTAAACTATCGCCATTTTTTCATTAATAGATTTTATACGTTCAATGACTGCTAAAATACTCAGATTTAACATCTAGCTTTAAAAAACAGATTAGAATAGAAAGAATATATATAAAAATATAGAAAATAGTCTTGGCATTCAGGAAGACTAGAGCTTTTTAAAGCAAGAATCAGCTTGTTATTCAACTTAAAAGCCGGGGGGAGGGGGAAACTACCTCTTTTGCCCCTTATATTCTGCCCACAACTGAAAGACCGCCAAAAACCCTGAAACTAGCTGCTGCATAGAACAGAGTCTAAGAATCAGATTCAAGAAGGACAACCCACAGCATACATAGCATAACTACATTAAAGGTATTTCACAGCTCAATGTTCACTTCATGAACAGAATCCTCCAGACGCAACCACTGCTGTGGAGAGCATAATGTTGCAGAGATCATAAGATTCAGGCTTTCCAGTCAGGAATTGCTTGCTGCTGGAGCCATGTCACCTTCCCTGCAGTCAGCCACTGCTGAAATTCCCTGACATTCTTCCAGGAAAGCACTATAAAACAAATACTAATTACCCTTGTTGCAGCACATTGAGAATAGAGGCACATTTTGCTGCTAGTGCAGCCCATTTTCCAGCTTCTGTCTCTCCACTTTCCCCCCTGCACATGTAACAGGGTATACAGGTGGTACTGGCAACACCACAAACCAAACTGGTCTAGCTAGATATAAGACACTACTAGGAAGGGCTCCATTGGACCTTGCTTCAGCCTTACTTCAAGCTTTGCAGGTTACCGTACTTCTTGTACTGCTCTCTCCCACCAGAGGCAGATATTGCAGCTTCTGCACTTGGCACAAGCAGCCAGTGATTACTTAAAGCCACAGCCCTTCATTTATGAAAAATGAGAAGCAGACATTAGACTGATCGATTGCCACTTACTCAAATATCAGCTGGTACAGTAAAGGAAAATCTGACCTTCTCCATGGATAATGGGGGTGTATTTTTAGCTTTCTGAACTAGATATACCAGGCTTTCACTTAAATTTGTATGCACAAAAATAATTGACCTGAGACCCGGATAGAGAAACAAAATTATGCACCAGTGAGAATGCAATGTAAACACTAAGTTTAACATAATGAGTACCCAAACTTGCATTTCTAATGAACCCATCACTTGCAAAAAGCCTCACTATGAACATTGTCTCCTTTGCTCTCACCTGTACTATATTAGAAACATAATACAGTTGTACAAAACCATTCAGATTTTTTTTTTTGGAGTAGCAACTACACAAACATCTATGGTAGTTAAATTCAAACATTAACACTGCCATGCTTAGAGCCAAGGGGTGGAGTAGTGCTCACAGAAAACCCCACCTTTAGAATACATTTATTTCTCCCCTATTTAGTCCTACTGCAAATTAGTTTCGGGCTCTTGATAAGAAACCCACTTATCAGATTACTTAATTAGAGGAGAATAAAGGAGGTGGCAAATATTCCTTCCAAATCTCAATTCCTTCACTCACTGAAGAGTAAGGGAAACTATGAGACACTGCTCCTAAAGACAATTAAAGCCCAAAGGAGTTAGATGTAGCCATTAGTTAGGTAGCCATTCGTTTAGCATTAAGTGCAACATTTCAGCCATCTCCTAGTTTGATATCACAGCTGTAATGCCTAGTTTGTTCGTGAGTAAAGAGTGACTGTTTTTCCAAAAATTGTCAACTCATACAGTGTAACATTTGGACTTTTCAAGCAAGTCCTTCACTGACTATGCTTCATATAAAGACCTACCTACACATTCTCTTCAGATTCATTTGCCTGTATTATAACAATATAATAAAAAAAAAATTAGCATATGAAGGTTAGAAGTTGCCTTAAAACACATTCTCTTTTGATACAAATGGAAAATAAAGTGAGGTTATTACATTGAGCCTAGAGGGAGAGGGTAAAAGTGTTGCTGAAGAAGTCTGCTCCTGTCTAGTTTAAATCAAGTGAAGGACACCTATATATGATCCTGAACTATAGGGCTGGCCTTAAATTTAGAGAGATTATGTACTGAGCAGACTGGCACAGCATATGTATATTCATATGACCTATCTTAAAGGCAAAAAAGGTGCAACGCTGTCATTTTAGCTCAATCAAGTTATCTTAACTCAATAATTGAAGACTCCTCTTAATGCCGATTAAGAATCATGCTAACATATTCAAAGGCTTGTTAGATGACTGTTGTAGCCTCCTATTAATAAGCATTAGGAAGGGTTTTCTAACTTGAACGAACACTTTCTCCCAATCAAGACTAAACCACAGCCATAAGTTGCTCTTTAGGGTATTAGAATTTCATACTTGTTCAAGGGAATTTACCAGGATGCAGTTTTTCTCAGGAAAAGAGTGTGAGGAAAGGATGAGTCATAGCACTGTAACATCAGTGCCCACTACAGATCTGACAATGAAATAGTGAATACTGCAGAGTTTTTATTATCTAAATAGATTTCACTGTAGTGCTGTGTACACAGTTAAGTACTATTTACTATCATTTGTTGAACTATGCAAACTAAGACTTAGTCTTATATTTTGTTTTCCCTTTTCTGTTTCATTATCTTGACGCAGTTTTCGATAGCCACCTTCAGGATCCTTGTTCTCTACTAAATTAAATTTATACTTGCATATATTTGTTCTGTGGTTTGTTTTATCTTTCAGTGTTTGTTTTTCCTCCTCCCTGCCTCCAATGTTACAAACGTCTCATTTGTAAAACTTCACTCCAATTCTTAGTTAACCCTCTTTAACCCTACTTGTGTTACTACCCAATTTTTCTTTCCGGCTACTTTCTCCACCAATGTTTTTCCTTTTTACCTCCATTGGTCTCCAAGCTCTCTCGGTCCTTTTCTTGGTGTTACTTCCCTTTCTTCTCCCTTTACTGGTGCTATTTGACTCCATCTCCAACCTGGCAGTTTTTTCTTTCCCCAGCTTCCCAAAGAGACTGAGGGCAGATCTACACTTAAAATGCTGCATTGGTACATCTGCACTGATGCAGCTGTGCTGCTTTAGCACTTTAATGAAGATGCTCTAAACTGAGGGGAGAGCGTTCTCCAATCAGCATATTAATCCATCTGCCCAAGAGGCGGTAGTTATGTCAGCGGGAGAAGCTCCCGCCAACATAGCGCTGTCTACTCCGGGGGTTAGGTTGGTATAACTGTGTTGTTCAGGGGTGTGGATTTTTCACACTCAAGCAACATAGTTATACCAATATAGGTCTATAATGTAGACCAGACCAGAGTGTAGACCAGACCTGAGTCCAGCCAGCTCTGAATATTTCTAAGCAATGCTTTGCACCCTTTGCCTTTACATTATGTAAGATTATGTCTACACTGCAGAGCTGTGCTGGCATAGCCTCCTAGTGGTAGACACAGCATACACCAACAGGAGTTTTTCCTGTTTGGTGTAGGACCACCACCTCTCTGAGGCCTGGTCTACACTTCGGGTTGCCAACTCTGACTGATGCTATTCTGGGAGATTTTTTTTCCTTCCAACATTATGTAATGTCCTTTTTAAAAATATCCTATTAAAATCTCCCGGATTGCTTTCAGTAGTCATCGGGAGAATGATGCCAATTCCCAGAGACTCCAGGCCAATCCTGGAGGGTTGGCAACCCTCTCTACACTAGGAAATTAGGTTGGTACAAATGTGTCACTCAGTGGTGTGAAAAATCCACACCCCTGAGTGATGTAGTTAAACCAACCTAACCCTGGGGATCCAATGCTAGATCAACAGGAGAATTTCCCTGTCAACCTAGCTACCACCTCTCAGGGAGGTAGAGTACCTATGCCAAAGGGAGAACCCCTCCAGTTGGTGTAGGTAGTGTCTTCACTAAAGTGCTCCAGTGATGCAGCTGCACCACCATAGTGGTTTATGTGTAGACATACCCTAAATGATGTTTGCTGACAGAAGAGCGCTCTTGTTGGCATAGCTAAGCTACTCGACACTTAACATTTTTACTGGCATAGTTATGTCAGCCAGGGATAGGATTTTTTCACACCAACATAGCTATGCCAATATAAATTTTAAGTATAGACAAGGCCTGGGAATCAGCATTGGTCACAGGGAGAAGCAATTCCTGGATGGTTAGAGGCAGGAAACTCGTGAGACCTGTGTGCCATCTGAAAGGTGAGCAGAGCCTGAGTATGCTTCTGTCAGCAATGCCACAGGGCAAAGCAGCCAGTCAGCCAAGACTCTGTCTTCCCTCCAAGTTCCATGGGACTGACTGATGGCGCTGAATGAAAGGGAGAGTGAGCACTTCTAGGTCAGCCATATGGGTAAGCAGCATTCTCCCTTGCTAACAGTTTTTCGGGGCAGACTAGCCAAGGCCTGCTCACCTCCTAGAATATCAGGTCTCCACAAAGGGCGTTCTGTGTACCCATACTGAACTTCCAGGGCCCTAATCTGCCCAGCGTATGCCTGCTCTGGTTATATATGTTAGATTTTCAAAAGCACCTAATTGAGCTAGGCACCTAATTCCCATTGATTTTGAGTGGAAGTTGGGCACATAATCTGCTTGGGTACAAATCCACCCTGTACTGTCCACTTGCTAAAAGCCAGCACTGGGTTTATCATTCAAACAGTGCCTAGCATAATGGTAAATTTGGGCTTTACCAGTTACCAACACATCCAAATTCAAATAGCCTGTTTAAAATTCACAGCTGCCAACATTAGCTGAATTGTTGCATGTTAGTTACACTGAAGACAAATAATTAGATTTTCCCATAGAAAGATTTATGGAAAATGAAAATTTTAAGAGCACAAAAGCAGAAAATTAAGTAGTACTACAGCCATGGTTGTTGAACTCTACCAAAGCCTCTTCATACATTTATCATCACTAGACTCACTGTAAAATAGAATAGAAGTTTTTTTTTAAAGTCTGTATATAAACTGAAAACAACAGACATAGGCATTTAAAGACAATTTAAGTTAGATAATTGTCAAAGAGTTTTTCTGATTCTTTAAAGAATTTCCTTGTTAGTTACAAAACCTTCAAGGAAAACAAAGACACTAAACATTTGTTTCCAGATGTAGAAAAATCAGGGCTCCTTCTAGTTTCTGTCCAGGCTTTTGTAAAATCTGAATGCAATACTTAAAATGCAAGCTTCTTAGGTAGATACATTAAACAGTAACTAGGCTTACCACCTCTGTCATATAGCTTAGTATTAAATGTAATAGCTAGGTGCTGAGGGAACTGTAGTCCTAAACATATGTGGAGTTCTACAAAATAAAACCAAACTTGCAAGACTTGAAACTGAAATATGATAATACACTAAAGAATATGAAGATGTGAAGTTTGAGTGGTCCAATCAAAACTATCATAGGCATTTCATTTCAAGTTTTATGCAGTATGACATTGTAGTACTTCAGGGTAGAGCGTCAAAGTAGAAATAAATACATGCTTTGCAAGATTTTAATTTAAAATATGACTAGAAATTAATGCAGCAGCTTTAAAAGTCATCTACAAAGAGAAATTAGTTTAGATTTGTTCATTTTTCCAGCTGTTTGGTATTAATTAAAGATCTATGTTTAAGCAAGGATCATCCCACTCAAACTTCATGGAACACTCAAGAAGTAGTCATTCTAAATTTGTGACATCAGTTATTTCAATGGCAACAGGTAGGTTGCAAGCACAATTATGACCTCATTGCCAGATCAAGTAGGAAGGCTGGATAACTAGTGTCTGCCCTTTTTTCAAACTGATCTGTTTTAATGGCACAAAAATACATAGACATTTTGTCCAAGTCAACCTTTTTCTTATAATTTTGAGGGTTGTGTGGGGCTGGGAAGGGATTAGGGACAATACCAGAGTAAATCCTAGTCCCAACTATAGAATGAACAAAGTTTATATAGTTTTATACCTAGTGTGTCTTGCAGCTTTTGAAACTGAAGTGTAAATCCTGTTTTACTTTGTGGCATTCCTTGGTGTGTGTAGAACTGTAATTCCCTCAACAACTAGCTATTACAGTTAAAGACTAGGAGTACTTGTGGCACCTTAGAGACTAACAAATTTATTTGAGCATAAGCTTTCGTGGGCTACAGCCCACTTCTTCGGATGCTCACAAAAGCTTATGCTCAAATAAATTTGTTAGTCTCTAAGGTGCCACAAGTACTCCTGTTCTTTTTGTGGATACAGACTAACATGGCTGCTACTCTGAAACCTGTCAGTTAAAGACTGTATGACAGAGCTGGTAAATCTGGCTCTAGTTAGGCATACCTGCCCAATAAGCTATCACTGCAAGTCTGGTACTAGTTACAAGTGCCGTGTAGTATAAACTCTAAAACTTTATTTCCTCCTCTGGAAACAAAATCCTTTGAAATTGTGTTTAAAACAGCAAATGGAAAGTTTCCAAGAATCAGCAATGGAAAAGTTTCATTGATATATTGAAATGTCTGGGGTTTTTTAATACTCATTTTATGTACACGTGCGGTGCTGATAGCCACGTGATAAACTGCATTTTACATGCACCTTTGACCACCTCACCCACACTCTGCTCACAAATTCATCTCCACTGGGACTGCCTGTAACATTCCAAACATCTGAGCAGCTTCAGACAGCTGCCATTTAAAAAAAACAGCTGCCCACACCGGGAAGAGAGGTTTTCCATCCATGAAAAAGATGGAGTTTTCCAAATTTCTCTCATAATCACACTAGTCTGAGGCCCATGCTTATAACAGTCTGTACTGCCTGTGACCCAGGAACTTCTTGGTCCCAACTGGCAAAGGGCACCAGGGGTGTACAGGGTTTTATAGGGATCTCCTGAGTCAGATATATGTATCATAGTTCACCAAAAGGTGATGAGCGAGGTCTCTACCAAGAGCTGTAGCCCGCTGGGTATCATGATCATTGCTAAATGTTTGTAAGGATAATATTTAAGAAGTTATGCCTAAATTATGTTCATTAAGGCCTTAAAGGTAAGGCAGGTCACCAGGAGTGACATGTCTCAGATATGTTCCTTTCAGCCATGAAGTAACAGATGTTTATCTGCCTGTCTGGTCATATGGACATTGTATGCCTCTCAATGTATGCCTGTTTGCATACTGAGCCACAGGCAGGAAAAAAAATAGACAGGAAAATCTAGGGGAGAGGAAATTTACAGGACAAAACAGCAGGGGGTGGCGGCCTGTTCCTGACTAAGGACAAAGGATTCTTAGGGGATATCTAGGGGTACAAGGAAGCACAAAGGATCCCTCACCAAAGAGGCAAGCTAACAGCATGTTTGTCTTATGAAAGGAGGTTAACAGCCAGCCTGGCTATAAAACACTGCAAGGATTTTGGGTAATATTTCACAGTACACGAGTATCTTGTTAATAAAGCCTAGGTTGTAGCATGTGTGTTATGAATGTGTACACCACCACCCCCATTTGTTTTCAATACTTCTACTTGCTATTATTTGAATCTCTCTGGGTGGTTAAATAAACACTTAGTTTCAGATCTGTGTTGTGTGCTAAATGGAGCAATGATCTGAAGTGAAACAGGTAAGCTGGGGGATACTGTTTCTTTGGAAGCAGTGAAACTGTGAATACTGAGAGCATCCAGTGGAACAGGGAGATGCTCAGAGGGCTTGAGCTGTTCCTGATGCTAACCAGTACAGAGACAGCAGGGCCTGCAAGGCCTAGAGGGGAATGCTTGTGTTGTCTGTGGCTGCTGGAGTTAGGAGGCTGATGCCCGGCAGGCACAGACAAGATTTCCTAACGCTAAGGTTAGGTGGTAATGAGGTGGCTCAAAACACTGGGTACCTCTGGGAAGCGTGTCAATGTTACAGGTTTACAGAGGAGCCTCAGACTACTTGAAAGGGAAGATACCAATATTCCAATGGAAACTCTTCTAGCCGTAGAAGGTCCTTTTGAAGTCAAGAGAATATACGTAAAGAAAAGCTGGCTGGAGGTCATATTTAGAAGTTTCTAAAGTTAAGAGTTTGCTCTTGGAAGCCTGCACAGATAGCCTCATGGTACTGAGGGATCCTATCTTGAAAAGCAGACATGAAAAAACAGTACCAATAAAACTGTTAAAATTCTAAATATTTCTAATATACTTATATAAAACATGATGTGAATACATGGAGTAGTATAAGGGTTTTATTGACACTTGTTTGGGATGATCTGTATAACTGCTTCCCCACGTTGAAGCAACAAGGCCATCTCAAATAGGCACCAATATTTTATACTAATGTGGTCCATATTAATGTTGTATGAAATGAAATATACAATATATATATTTCATTCTGTAGTTTCAAGATGCTGGTTGCATCTTGCTAGAAACAGGCATCGCAATATTTATATACAGCTGTATTTATCAAATTAAATACTCTTCCTAAAAAGGGTATTAACTGTATGATTAACAAATCAGGTCTTCAGACTTCCCCTGTCGTCTCTCAGGGGATTTCAAATTTTTTTCTTCAGTACTCAATGCTCATAATGTCCTGACCATTAAATGTAAACAAAGTTAACTACAAAAACAGAAGTGGCTAGAAGGGCATAAACATCAATATACCAGGACCTTTCAACAGCTGTAGCTTTTATCTATCACTTCTTGCTATATTACACCTAATTTGGAATGTAAAATCCTTAGGGTATGATTTACCAGTTTATTTTTAAGTATCATACACACCTACATTACTCCATAAATAGCACTGAGTAGCAGTTCCCAAATTATGGTCCATGATCTCTGGTGGGCCACAGAGCACTTGCTGGTTACATGGTGTTAAAATATTATCTTCCCTTCTTTTCTGCTGCTAAACTGCACTTGAAGACATCTAAAAACACATTAAGTTCTTCCCCAATGTAAGCAATGGCTGTAGTCGCCACAGGGATGTTTTTCAATGTGGATGGGATATGAAGTGGTCTCTGCAAATCAAAGATGGGTAAGTCACAAGATACTATTATGATGTAGTCAGCCTCTGATGAAATTTGATGAGCCTTGGCCTGTGGGATAAAGGGAACTGTCATACACGGACAGCATGGTCCAGAGGAGAAGATATTAGTCCATAAGGCAAGAGAAGTGGGTATTTATTGCTAATTTGTGTGAGCAAGTCTGTCCACCCTTTTCTGATTTAGTTTCCCTATCGGCACAAAATGGATGTTCTTTGAGATACAGTGTCCATATACAGAGTCCACAGTTGCTAAGTGCTCATCCGGTGTGCACCCATCAGAATGTTCTAGTCAGCAGTATTCCTCAGGGCAGCATATGACCCCCCCCCCCCTTCCTTATGGGAGGGTATAAGGGGCAGAGCCACCCTGCCGCACGCAGTTCCTTCACCACCACAAAAGCTCATGATGTTTAGGCTCAGAAGCAGCAAGGATGGCACGTGGGATGTGGAATATGTATATGGACTAAACATCTCGAAGAACATTCACTACTGTACAGGTAGCCAACTTCGTTCTTCAGGTGCTAGTCAGTGTGCATATTCCACAGCTGGTGACTCCCCAGCTGTGACCCTCACTCGTGGCAGGGATATTGGGAGTCTCTGTAAATATAGATTGTAGTACTAATCTCCCAAAACCTGCAGCATCCCTGGCTGCTTGCATCACTGTGTAGTGCTTAGAAAATGGATATACTTAACAGCCACGTTTCCACTTTGCAAGCATCTTGGATAGTCAGTCTTGCTAGGGAGACCACAGAGCTGGACTGTCCTCTAGTGGACTGGGCCCAAATCTTGTTGGATGTTTACCTGCCTGCTAGCTGATAGTATGTTCTGATGCACTGGGCAATCCAGTTTGATATTCTCTGTGCAGGGTGAACAGGAGTAGCAGACGGGAGTTTTCTGCAAGGGAGTTCTCCAGGTGAAGGAGGAGAGACTACATGACCTGTGGGGTGAGTTTGTTGGATGCTTGCTTGCATTCAGTTTAGTGTGGTCTGCTTTGGAAGCTGTGTACTGCGCCAAGTGACCTGCATGGCTAGGCTGAAAGCTTACTGACGAGGTTCTAGCCTGCTATCATTTGATCCTTAATCCCTTTAGGATCGCTTGACAAGCAGGGCAGGGCGGGGGGGAGGGGGGGAGGCAAATGGGGCAATTTGCCCCAGGCCCCACAGGGGCCCCCACGAGAGTTTTTCGGGGCCCCTGGAGCAGGGTCCTTCAGTCGCTCCGGGAGCCCCGGAAAACTCTCGTGGGGCCCAGGCCCCCGGAGCTTCTTCCACTCTGGGTCTTCAGCGGCAGGGGGTCCTTCTGCTCTGGGACCCGCCGCCGAAGCGCCGGGTCTTTGGTGGCAATTTGGCAGCGGGGGCGCCCCGCCGCCGAAAACCCCAGGCCCCCTGAATCCTCTGGGCAGCCCTGAAGCAGGGCGGGGCTAACTGAGGGAGAAAGCTGCCTCTTTAAACCCTCTTAAGCCACCAGAGGAGCTAGCAAATGGGATTTTTTGTGAGGGGGTTGAGAGGCACAGATACACCTAACATACACACACTAAACTTAGGTTAATCGCCCCCCAAAACCAAAAAACCAATAAAACAGCCTGCAAAATAAAAATGCCAGCAGAAGTCCAGCAGAAGAATGGGGACTATCCAGTTTATTGCACTGAATGCTGCATGTATAATTGCCTTCCTTGTGGGCAGGTGGCATGTGTGCATATCATAAAAGCAATACATGGACCTCAGAGACCAAGTACCAAGTCTCTCAGGGAGACAGAAGTACATAAAGGAGACTTTCAGGAACACAGTTGGGGATTGGTCCTGCTTTGAGCAGGGGGTTGGACCAGATGACCTCCTGAGGTCCCTTCCAACCCTGATATTCTATGATTCCACCCTCAGTCTGACAGCCTCTGTGTTGTTGAGGAGGATGAAAGTTCCTGGAAAAGATCACCAAACTGGAGCAGATATAAATGATCCCAAAGCTGGGACCTCCTTCCAGATGATGTCATGGTATTCTCTCACACCAAGGATACCCCTCTCCAGGGAAGGGGACCCCAGTTATTAGGAAGAGACAGACAATAGTAATGCAGGGATTCAATTATTAGAAATATAGGTAGTTGGGTTTGTGATAACTGGGAGAACTGCATGGTGAATTGCCTGCTAGGTGCAAAGGTTGTGGACCTCTTGGGACACCTAGATAAAAATAGTATCCGGGGGTAGCCATGTTAGTCTGTATCCACAAAAACAACAAGGAGTCCAGTGGCACCTTAAAGACTAACAGATTTATTTGGGCATAAGCTTTCGTTGGTAAAAAACCCACTTCAGATGCAACCAGATTGCTAGCATGTAAAATTAAAAAGGTCAGAAGAGTTTATAAAATAAGGGCTGGGGGAAAGCCAACAGGTGGAGAGGAGCACACAGCTCAGACAGACATTCCTTAGGGATGGATTTATTAAAGGGGTTTCTGTATATCCTAGTAAAGAGAAGAGGATAGAAGTTGATAAAGTACAGGTAGGAACTGAAGAGAAACAGTCAAATAAAAAAAAAAAGAAAAGAAAAAAGTCTCATTCAATTAAAGCACTTCAAAGCAGGCAACTACACATTGACAAATTTTATAAACATTTGTATACAAATTCAAGGAGTTTTTCATACTAATTCATACTAAGATAAGTGGACCGGAGTGCCTGGTATTAACAGAGGATATGGATACAATAGGCATCACAGAAACTTGGTGGAATAAGACAAGACACAGGTACAAAACGTATAGGAATGTACAACGTATACCAGGTACAAAACGTATAGGAAAGACAGAAGTAGGTCACGCTGGTGGGGACGTGACACTATATGTGAAAGCAAGCATAGGGTCAAATACAGTAAAAATCTGAAATGAATCAAACTACTATAGAGCCTCTATGGATAGAAATTCCATGCTTGAATAATAAGAATATAGCAGTAAGGATATACTAGTGATCACCTGACCAAGATGGTGATAGTGATTGTGAAATGATCAGGGAGATTAGAGAGACCACAAAAAAATAATGGGGGATTTCATCTACACCCAAATGTCACCGCAGGATGGGATGCAGAGATAAACACTATTATTGACTGCTTCTTGGAACAGCTAGTCCTGGAACCCACACGGGGAGAGGCAATTCTGATTTAGTCCTAAGCGGAGCACAGGGTCTGGTCCAGGAAGTGAATATAGCTGAACCACTCAGTAATAGCAACCATAATGTAATTAAATTTAAATATCCTTCTAGGGGAGAAAATACCAAAGAAACCCACCACAGTAGCATTTAACTTCATTTTTGTGTTGTTCCCCTTTTTGAAGAGGCTAATTAAATGGAAACTAAAAGGAACAGTCACAACAGGGAAATGCTGGCAAGCTGCATGGAAACTTATTAAAAACACCATAATAGAGGCTCAAACTAAACATATAACCCAAATAAAAAACAAACAAACAGTAAGAGTACCAAAAAATGCCACCAAGGTTAACTGAGTAAAAGAGGCAGTTAGAGACAAAAAGACATCCTTCAAAAGTTGCAAGTTACGTATTGAGGAAAATAGAAAGGAGGATAACACTCTGTCAAGTCAAGTGTAAAAGCATAATTAGGCAGGCCAAAGAAGAATTTGAAGAGCAGCTAAGCAAAACATGCAAAAAATAAACAGCAAAAAAAGGTTTTTTTTTAAGTACATCAGAAGCAAGAAGTCTGCTAAACAATCAGTGGGGCCACTGGACGATTGAAGTGCTAACGGAGTACTCAAGGAAGACAAGGCTGCTGCAGAGAAGCTAAATTAATTCTTTGCATCAGTTTTCACTGCAGAGGATGCAAGGGAGATTCCCACACCTGAACCATTCTTTTTAGGTGACAAATCTGAGGAACTGCCCTAGATTGAGGTGTCAATAGAGGCAGTTTTGGAACAAATTGATAAATTTAACAGTAATAAGTCAGCTTCTATACCACAGGACTGGAGGACAGCTAATGTGACGCCATTTAAAAAAAAAAAAAAAAAAAGGTTTCGGAGGCAATCCTGACAATTACAGGTCGGCAAGCCTACCTTCAATACGAGGCAAATTGGGTAAAACTACAGGAAAGAACAGAATTGTTAGACACACAGATGAACACAGTATGTTGGGGAAGAGTCAGCACGGCTTTTGTAAGGGAAATCATGCCTCATCAATCTATTAGAATGCTTTGAGGATGTCAACAAGTACATAGACAAGGGTGATCCAGTGGATATAGTGTACTTGGGCTTTCAGAAAGTCTTTAACAAGGTCCCTCAACAAAGGCTCTTAAGCAAAATAAGCAGCCATAGGATAAGGAAGGTCAGTCCTCTCATGGATTAGTAACTGGTTAAAAGATAGGAAACAAAGGATAAGACGAAAAATGGTCAGTTTTCACACTAGAAAGAGGTAAACAGCAGGATCCCTCCAGGATTTGTGCTGGGACCTGTGCTGTTCAACATGTTCATAATTTATCTGGAAAAGGGGGTAACAAGTGTGGCAGAAAAGTTGCAGATGATACTAAATTACTTAAGAGTTAATTTCAAACCAGACTGTGAAGCGTTACAAAGAGATCTCACAAAACTGGGTGACTGGGCAACAAAATGGCAGGTGAAATTCAGTGTTGATAAGTGCAAAATAATGCACACTGGAAAACAATCCCAATGATATGTCCAAAATGATGGGGTTTAAGTTGTCTGTTACCTGCCAAGAAAGATCTTAGAGTCATCATGGATAGTTCTCTGAAAACATCCACTCAATATGCAGTTGCAGGCAAAAAAGCTAACAATGTTCGGAATCACATAGATACAGAAAATAAATACAGAAAATAGAATACCACAATATAAATCCATGGTATGCCTTGAAAACTGCATGCAGTTCTCATCACCCCATCTCAAAAAAGATATTAGAATTGGAAATGCACAGAGAAGGTCAACAATAATTATTAGTGGTGTGGAACAGCTTCCATATAAGGAGAGGTTAAAAAGACTAGGACTGTTCAATTTAGAAAAGAGGACTAAGGGAACAACTGAGTTAGACTGCCACCACCATCAGGCATTTTGTTAATCTGTGGGGTGTTGAAAACAGACCAAAGGGCAAAACCCAGTGTCGGTAGTGATTGTCTAACAAACCGCAGGAGCAGCCCATGCACCAGGTGGATCACGATGGCTAAGTCATGTCCTTGATGCTGAGGGAAACGTACCAGTCTTTCTGGTCCAAGGAGGAAACAATGGATGCAAGAGAACCATCTTGAACTTGAGCTTCTTGACACTGATGTCTGAGGTCCAGTATTGGTTGAACCCTACCCCCATTTTCTGGGGGATATGAAAGTAATGCAAATAGAAGCCCCCTCCCCTCTGTTGATGGGAAACAGCCTCGATAGCACCAAGAGTGAGAAAGCACTGCAGTGCTTGTCCAAGCAGATTCTCATGGGAAGGGTCCCTGAATAGGGATGAGAATGGGGGATGGTTGAGAGAAGGGAAAGGTACCGAATGGTGTAACTTCTCTGGATCACCTCCAGCACCCAGTAGTCTTGGGGTGATACTGGACCAGGCCTGTTGGAAGTGTGTCAGAGGGCTCCTGAAAGGAGGGGAGGATGGTATGCTGTCCTCACATATCACATCAAACTTGTTGCATGGTCAGCACTAGTGCAGAATGATAGATCCTATAGTGTGCTTCCTCCTTGAGGCCAGATGGCTCTGGCTGTCTGAAATAGGAGTATGGCTGTTGGTGCCACTGATCAGGCTGGAACCTAAAGTGGCTCCTTTTGGAGGTCAGGGCATACATTCCTAATGCTTGAGGGTGGCCCTAGAGTCTGAGGGACTTCATCACCTCATCTATTCTCTTGTGAAAGTGAGCAGCCTTCAAATGGCAAGTCTTCATTTGTTGTTTGCAGTTCTCCAGCGATACCTGCTGAAATCAGCCAGGAGGAGTGCCACTTGGTGATTGCTGTTGTCTCATCTGTGGCATTCACAGCCAACTGTAGTGTGGTTCTAGCTACCCAACGCCCCTTCACAAGGATCATCTGGAATTCATCCCTGCAGTCCTGTCTAGCTTGTCAATCAACTGTTGCAACACACTTCACTTTATGTGATCATATTTTGCTAGGACAACCTGACAATTGAAGATCCTCATCTGGAGGGGCTGCAGTAGAGTATGCCCTTTTGGAGAGCAAGTCAAGGCATTTTGCCTTCTTGTCCTTGGGGGTTGACTTCTGGTGGCCTTAGTGAGTTCTCTCATTAGCTGCTGTCACCACCAGGGACCCCAGCACTGAGTGGGACCTGATACTGCCTATCTGCTCATTTTGACATGAGTGCCACAGATGCCAGAGTCTGTTAGAAGATCCTTGCAGGTTCCAAAACTCCCTCATTGATCAGGATCACGACATGCCTCAGCACTAATGAGTGTAAAATATCTAGGAGTTTGTGCAGCACGTCTCGTACCTCCTCTGTGAGCAGGCAGAGCATGAGCAGTGCTGGACTTCCTGCTGGAACCTGGCCTGGAGTGTTTGCTGCTGGAGCTCAAGCTACTGCCTGCATGCTGAACTCTGGAAGAGCAGCTCAGTTTTAAAGGGCCACAGCCTGCACTGCCTGCCCACTGACATTGCAGTGCCCCAGAGTGCCTCACTCATCACCTTTGCAGGCAGGGGGCTACACCAGCTGCCTATGCACACCCCCAGCTGGGCAGCCACTTCAAGGTAGGAGGTGAAGATGCTGAAGTTCACAGGCACAGCTGTGAGCCACCACTCCGAGCAGTCCACCCTGAGGCGCATCCCATAACATCTTGTTCAGAGTTACGAACAACCTCCATTCCCAAGGGGTCCATATCTTGAAGGTTCTACTTTAGGTAGCTAAGCTGTAGTGGAGGTAAATCCAAGAAGAGTTGCTCTGACATATATCACAATGGTAGAGAAGGAACTGGGTGTGACACAGTGGCTCCACACTTATACCATTGCAATTGCACAAGGAAGGGAGGGGTACATTCACCACTGGATGTGCACTCACCAGGTGGGAAATAAGTATATGGACTGGCACTTAAATACTAGCTTTTCCTTGCAAAGTATGGAGATGTGTGGGTAAAAAGTGTAAGAGTTAAATATAAAACCGTTAAAATATTGACAGAAGCACTTATCTTAAGGAGAAATGGGTTACAAATGTTTCCAAATCACTGATATCAGGACATCTGGTCACCTATCTGCTACAAACCACCGAATCTCACTAGGGAACATGATGACCGCCTCTTTATGCAGCTAGATAGAATGTGTAGGAAAAAAGCTGTGTAATCATGGGGGGAGGGGGGCTTCAATTTGGGTGGCATATGCTGGAGGTCTCATGCTGCCAGTCTTAAAACATACCTGGAATTTCTAAACATTACGGGTGACAATTTCTTAACTCAAAAAACATCACAGCCTGTGATGGGGTGTCCACCCCACACAGAGCCCACAAGGGTTAAGATGGTTAAGTGGGCCAAATTAACTGCCCAGGCTGAACCTGGAGAAGGAGACAGGGATTTAAGTAGAACAGGCTCAGCAGGGCAAGAAGAGGCGGGGCCTATAAAAGCCAGGAAATTGGCAACAGAAGGGGCTGCAAGGAAGGAGTCTTCAGTCATTCCCTAGGAGAATGGAGTGTGGCTTGGTGAGCCCTGAGAAGGGAGGCAGCCAGAGCGGCTGGCATAGCTCAGGGAAAAGCAGCGAGGTATGGGATAGATCAAACCTTGGCTGATGAGAGGGCCCGAGGTAAGACCCAGTTTAGAGGATGGGCCCAGTCCACTACCAGCTGATGACGAAGTGGCACTGGTGGGGCAGTAAGCTTAGATATTTTTAAATCATTATATCCAGATAATATGCATTCAAGCATTTTAAAAGAGCTGGCTGAGGAGCTAACTGGAGCATTAATGTTGATTTTCAATAAGTTTTAGAGCACTGGGGAGGTTCCGGAAAACTGGAAGAAAGATTAATGTACCAATTTTTAGAGGGTAAACGGGCTGACCTGAGTAACTATAAGCCTCTCAGCTCGACATTGATCCCTGTCAAGATAATGGAGTTGCTGATATGGGACTCCATTAATAAAGAATTAAAGGAGAGTAATGTAATTACTGCAAATCAGTATGTGTTTAGAGAAGACAAATGGTCAAACTAATGTAATTTTTTTTAATGAGATTACAAGTTTGGTTGATAAAGGTAACAGTGTTGATGTAATATACTTAGATTTCTTTAAGGTGTTTGACTTGGTACTGCACAACGTCTTAATTTTCATTCCAGTTTTCTAATCAACTTGGCACACATTAAATGCATTAAGAACTGGCTAATTTTAGGTCTCAAATATATCTGGGAACAGACAATCATCATCAAGTGGGATGTTTCCAGTGAGGTCCTACAAGGACTGGTTCTTGGCCCTGTGTGATTTAATACTTTTATCAATTACCTGGAAGAAAAAAGTCACTGAAAGTTTGCAGATAAAAAAAGTTGGGGGGAGTGGTAAATAATGAAGAGGACATGTCACTGATACAGAGCAGTGTGTTTTAAGACCACTAAATGTAAATGTCTACATCTTGGAACAAAGAATGTAAGCCATACTTACAGGATTGAGGACTCTATCCTGGGAAGCAGTGACTCTGAAAAATATTTGGGGGGTCATGGTGGATAATTAGCTGAACATGAACTCCCAGGGAGATGCTGTGCCAAAATAGCTAATGCGATACAGGGAATCTCAAGTAGGAGTAAAGAGGTTATTTTACCTCTATATTTGGCACTGGTGAGACTGCTGTTGGAATATAGCGCCCAGAGTTTAAGAAGGATGTTGATAAATTGAAGAGAGTTCAGAGAAGAGCCATAAGAATGATTAAAGCATTAGAAAACATGCTTGATAGTGATAGACTCAAAGAGCTCAATGTATTTAGCTTAACGAGGAGAAAATTAAAGGGTGACTTGATTACAGTCTAAGTATCTATCTGAGGAACAAATATAATGGGCTCTTTAGCTTAGCTGAGAAAAGTATGGCATGATCCAATGGCTGGACTTGAAGCTAGACAAATTCAGATAGAAAATAAGGTCTATATTTTTAATGGTGAGGGCAATTAACCATTGGAACTATTTACCTAGGGTTGTGATGGATTCTCCATCACTGAATTTTTAAATCAGTATTGGATTTTTCTACAAGATATGCTCTAGGAATTATTTTGGGGAAGTTCAGATTTCCTATATAACACAGACCATAGACTATATGATTACAATGGTCCCTTCTGGTCTTGAATCTATGAATTTGAGCAAAAAGTTAATTATTTCAATTGAGTGCATCAAATAGAATCTCATTAGTATAGCAAGTACTTAAGTGATTTTTACTGTTGTATAAATGGTGATCTTAATTTTACCATTAAAACGGAAAGCCTAACAAGTGAGTCTTGCTGTCTAATTGTCGTTCCCTACTCCTAAAAATCAAAGGGCAAAAGGCATATTAAACATTAGGAACTATCGGCAGGTATAATAAATTAAGGTTTTGTTTACTTGCAAATAGTTCTTACAATATAAGCATCCAAATCTGCCAGGAAAAGGTCACTTTAGCAGTTTGCTAGGTGCTATACTCAATTTGCAGAAGACTAGATTGCAACCATCCTATTTTTAACTGTAAGATGCAGCCTTAGATGGCAACAGTTCACAGCATGGAATGCACCATCTTGATCCAAGCAGAGGCTCATTTTATCAAGATGAAGCATCACAAATTGGGACCTGATTTTTCATGAGACTACACCTCTGATTCAGAGGTAAATTTGGCCACAGGCCACATTGTAGAACCCAGTGAATGACATTTTTATATAATCTGCTCTTTGGTCACCCATTCTTGCACCATTAACTCTACCCTAGAAGATAACTATGGAGGTTTATGCATTGCTCCTCCAAAATCTGCATATGAGGATTACATATACTTTGATAGTTTGGGCCCAGTTTCTGCTTCCTTATACATCCAAGTAGTACCTACACAAATAGTCTTATTGCTTTCAACGGGGCTATATCTAGAGCAAGGATGGCAGAATTTGACCCCTTATCAATTTAAGTCTCAATATTTGGACAGACAAGATCAGTTTGGGTCCTAAAGGATTTACGAATAAAAGCAGATGCTTTGGTTTGGAACAAAATACCAATTCTAAATGAAAGCGGTCTGAAAAGTTTGACTTGAAATATTAGTTATGTCTCACCTTATCTAGGAGGCAAAGTGAGCTGGTGAAATCAGCTGATATTCTACTTTTATAAAGTGCTGTTCACAAAAGTCACCATGCATTCCAAACACAATAATAGCTATGAAGTGTTAACAGGGTGGAGTAGGAGGGCAACTTAGACTAAGAACACCATTGTGGTGAATCTCTAAAGAGCACAGAAGCAATGTTTTTTGATTCATGCTTTAAGAAAAGGAGTCAGTGACAGAGCCATCTTATCTACCCTACTTCAAATACACCTCTACCCCTATATAACGCTGTCCTCGGGAGCCAAAAAAAAATCTTACCGCGTTATAGGTGAAACCGCGTTATATCGAACTTACTTTGATCCACCGGAGCGCGCAGCCCCACCCCCTGGAGCACTGCTTTACCGCGTTATATCCAAATTCGTGTTATATCGGGGTAGAGGTGTACAAAATTGAGGCAGCAAAGTTCACTACGGGAGCACTAAAATACTATTGGTGGTTTTGTTTCCAGAATGTTTTTTGGATTCACCACATTTCTCAGGGCACTAGTAAGCTTTTATACTAAAGCAAACAAACTTCTTACAAGACACTCAATATTTGTCTCAGCAGTGCCTTTCCTCTGACACAATCTTTTAAGTGTTTTCTAAGGGCGGTACTCATGACCTTCAGTTTCAGTTCATGTTTTTTTCCCCCCATTTTTATAGAACACTTCTACTAGGGAATCAATTTTCATTTGCCTTTGGCTTATTAGTAAACACAAATTCCAGACTTCATGAATACTGTAGTCTGGGATTTAATTGTCTTCAGTACACATTCTCTGAAGTCTCTAATGGTTTAATGGCTTTATTTAATACAAGTTCTGAACCATCGGATGTTTATTCATTCCTTTGGTGACATTGAACTGAGTAGGTCTAGTCAGACAGGATTCTCAAGTGTAATTACAATTCAAAATAGGTCTGACTTAGCCCTGGTCTACACTACAAACTTATGTCAGTATAGCTATGTCGCTCAGGGATGTGGAAAACCCAACTCCCAACCTTTCGGTGTAGACAGCACTATATCCAGGGGAGGGATTCCCCATTAACATAGCTCTTCCATATCCCTGTCATGTGCAGTACTTATGCCAAGGGGTTGAAACTCCCCCACTGGGGTAGGTAGTGTCTGCACACTAAGTGCTACATTGATGCAGCTGCAGTCCTGTAAGTGTAGACAAGCTCTTACGTGTATGAGATATTTCTTTCTCCTACGCCCCAACTTCAGGTGTAACCTGAATATGCCAGTGTTAAATTTCAGACAAGAGATGTAACAGATTAATCACAGATGTATTAAAGACCCTATTCAGTACAATTTTTGCCTCTTGAAAGTGATGTAGAAAATGCTAGTTGGATGGTTTCTTATTTCATCCATTTTCTTATATTGGGGTTTACTTGCTGTACTTGTTGTTTATTCTTCCCCCATTTCATCATGAATCTGTATTTTGGTTTAAAGACACAGCTGACTCAAATTCATAGTTTCAGCAGGGATTTCTACACATTTCTTAGTATTTTTTCCCCCAAGATTTCTTTTCAACATGGAAGCAGTTTCATCTTGTTAGAGCACATGAAATTCAGGCGATCTAGGTTCACAGTTACTGACTCATTGACTTTGGGCCAGTGACACTTTCGTGCCTCTGGTCTCCTGTGTAAATTGTGTTAACCACTTTTGTGAAGGTATCTGAAATTTAAGCATAAAAAGCATTGTCAAGTGTGAAGTATTATGGTCAAAATGGTCCTGCTTGATAAGTGAAATAGACTTTATAGAATCAGGAGCGGCGCCAGGGTTTTTGCCACCCTAGGCGGCAGCGCTCCTCCTCAGAGCATTCAGCGGCGGGGGTCTTCCGCTCCGCGTCTTCGGGGCGCTTCAGCGGCGGGTCCCGGAGCGAGTGAAGGACCCGTCGCTGAAGCGCCCCGAAGACACGGAGCAGAAGGACCCCCGCCGCCAAATTGCCGCTGAGGATGGCAAAATGCCGCCCCTCCCAAATCCTGCCGCCCTAGGCGACCACTTAGGGTTGCCTAGTGAAAGTGCCGTCCCTGTATAGAATCATCTAGGTGGCCCTGTGGGGAGAGGGGAAGAGGCCCCTTCTTTCACTATCTACTCCCTTTCACCTTGAGTTTATTAGTGTGGGGTGTGTTCATTTTCTTGACCGCTATTTTGGCATTTTCACGTAGACAATCCAGGAAATGATCAGAAATCATGTGTGTTGAAAAGTTCTTCAAGGCATATCTAGGGGTTCCAACTACTTGGATAACCAACACATTCTGCAGTAAAAGCACCTCTTCTCAGTACCTTTCACAGTGAACCCTGTACTAGAGCCCTTTTATTAGGCAGCCTTCTCTGCCTTGAGACCACTCTGAAATATCCCAGCGTACCCAGTACAACAGAAGGCCACCTCAGTTAAATAACTCATTTATCAATCATTACACTGAAGTAGTGTTTTATTGTATTTAAATCATCTATTTCATACTGCATATTCAGTATGATTGATTAAAATTTTTAAAGCGTGCACAAGCAAGGGTAAAGCTTTTTGGTCAATGAGCCACAGCATTTGAATTATAGACATAACATTAAAGCAGTAGTCTCCAACCTTTTTAAGCACAAGATCACTTTTTGAATTTAAGTGCAACCCACAATCTACCTCAAAGAAAATGTAGAAACAACAATAATCACACAAACCCAAACACCCTTTGCCCCGCCCCTTCTCCAAGGCTATGCCCCGCTCACTCCATCCCTCCTCCCTCTGTCACTCGCTCTCCCCCCCGCCACTCACTTTCATCAGCCTGGGACAGGGGTTGGGTGCAGGAGGGGGAGTGGGCTCTGGGCTGGGGCAGGGGGGTTTGGAGTGTAGGAGGGGGCTCCAGGCTGAGCCTGGGGAAGGGGTTTGAGGTGCAGAAGGGGTTCAGGTGCGGGCTCTGGGAGGGAGTTTGGTGCAGAAGGGGATCAGGATTGGGGGACAGGGATGGGGTGCAGGGTGCTGGCTCCAGGAGGGGGCTCAGGGATCAGGCAGCAGGTTGGGGTGCAGGCTCTGGGAGGGGGCTGGGGTGCAGGAGGGGTTACCTCAGGCGGCTCCCGGGCGGCGGTGCAGTGGGGCTAAGGCAGGCTCCCTACCTGCCCTGGCCCTGCGCTGGTCCCAGAAGTAGCCAGCATGTCCAGCAGCAGCTTGGGGGTGGGGGGGGGGGGGGGTGGCTCTGCACTCTGCCCCCGTACGCAGGCACCTCCCCCACGGCTCCCATTGGCTGCAGTTCCCCATTCCTGGCCAATGGGAGCTGCAGGGGTGGGGCCTGCAAGCGAGGGCAGCACACAGAGACCCTGTCCCCTTCCCTCCCACAGGAGCCACTGCCGGACATGCCGGCCACTTCCGGGAGCAGCGCGGGGCCAGGGCAGGCAGGAAGCCTGCCTTAGCCCCACTGCACTGCCAAACTGTTGATCGACTGGTCCTTCGTGGAGCCTCTTACAATCTCAGTCTCAGTGACTGAGACCGAGATCGAATGTCAGAGGCTCCATGATCGACCAGTTGATTGCGATCTACCAGTTGGTGACCACTGTCTTAGAGCAATTTCAACTGATCTGCTTCCAATGGCAGATCATGGGACTTCAATTTCCTGAGTCTTTATTGGGAAAAAATGCTGTATTGTTAATATAGCCATGCTCACTGAGACATCCCATTCACTGAAGACAGACATTGAAAATACAGTGATTTCTAAATCCTCTGATTTTTGAAATCCTAGGAAATTCCAATAAGAGAAAATTAACTTGAGAATGTTATAGTTGCACAGAGTTAAGCACTCAGTCAGGAAATGCCAGAACTATGGCTGCTCATAGATTGATGACCCACTTCCACATGTGTTTTAAATCACACTTCCTTTAACTCATGCTTACATTGCTTCTCATAATTGTCTCTCCTATTCCACAGTCTGACATAATGATATCTGCTTCTTAGTTGTCATGCCCTCTGGAGTTTAGTTTCTCATCATCCTCTTAACCACATGGGTTCCAGCCAGCAAATTCTCCTGGGCTATCTCACCAGGATGCATCTCACTGTAAAACTTTCCTGGATACTGTGAATCAAAATTCCAATCCTCTTCTTGCCACTGTTTGAGGACTGACAGCAATGTCATAGAATCATAGAAGATTAGGTTTGGAAGGGACCTCAGGAGGTCATCTAGTCCAACCCCCTGCTCAAAGCAGGACCAACGCCAACTAGATCATTGCAGCCAGGGCTTTGTCAAGCCGGGCTTTAAAAACCTCTAAAGATGGAGATTCCACCACCTCCCTAGATAACCCATTCCAGTGCTTCACCATCCTCCTAGTGAAATTGTTCCCCGCCCCCCCCCCAATATCCAACCTAGACCTCCCCCACTGCAATTTGAGACCATTGCTCCTTGTTCTGTCATCTGCCACCACTGAGAACAACCTAGCTCCATCCTCTTTGGAACCCTCCTTCAGGTAGGTGAAGGCTGCTATCAAATCCCCCCTCACTCTTCTCTTCTGCACACTAAATAAGCCCAGTTCCCTCAGCCTCTCCTTGTAAGTCATGTGCCCCAGCCCCCTAATCATTTTCATTGCCCTCCACTGGACTTTCCAATTTGTCCACATCCTTTCTGTAGTGGGGGGGCCCAAAACTGGATGCAATACTCCAGATGTGACCTCACCAGTCCCAAATAGAGGAGAATAATTACTTCCCTTGATCTTCTGGCAATGCTCCTACTAATGTTGCCAAGAAGGCTAGTGGCATATTGGGCTGCAAGGGCACACTGTTGACTCGTATCCAGCTTCTTGTCCACTGTAATCCCCAGGTCCTTTTCTGCAGAACTGCCGCCTAGCCAGTCAGTCCCCAGCCTGAAGCAGTGCATGAGAGTCTTCTGTCCTAAGTGCAGGACTCTACACTTATCCTTGTTGAACCTCATCAGATTCCTTTTGGCCCAATCCTCCAATTTGTCTAGGTCACTCTGGACCCTATTCCTACCCTCCAACGTATCTACCTCTTCCCCCAGCTTAGTGTCATCTGCGAACTTGCAGAGGGTGCAATCCATCCCATCATCCAGATCATTAATGAAGATGTTGAACAAAAACGGCCCTAGGACCAACCCCTGGGGCACTCCACTTGATACTGGCTGCCAACTAGACATCGAGCCCTTGATTAATACCCGTTGATCCCAATGATCTAGCCAGCTTTCTATCCACCTTATAGTCCATTCATCCAATCCATACTACTTTAACTTGCTAGTAAGAATACTGCGGGAGACCATATCAAAAGCTTTGCTGAAGTCAAGATATATCACGTCCACTGCTTTCCCCATATCCACAGAGCTAATTATCTCACCATAGAAGGCAATCAGGTTGGTCAGGCATGACTTGCCCTTGGTGAATCCATGTTGACTGTTCCTGATCACATTCCTCTCTTCCAAATGCTTCAAAATGGATTCCTTGAGGACCCGGTCCATGATTTTTCCAGGGACTGAGGTGAGGCTGACTGGTCTGTAGTTACCCAGATTCTCCTTTTTCCCTTTTTTAAAGATGGGCACTATATTTGCCTTTTTCCCCATCGTCCAGGACCTCCTCCAATCGCCATGAGTTTTCAAAGATAATGGCCAACGGCTCTGAAATCACATCAGCCAACTCCCTCAGCACCCTCGGATGCATTAGATCTGGACCCATGGACTTGTGCATGTCCAGCTTTTTTAAATTGTCATTAACCTGTTCTTTCACCACTGAGGGCTGCTCACTTCCTCCCCATACTGTGTTGCCCAGTGCAGCAGTCTGGGAGCTGACCTTGTCCGTGAAGACTGAGGCAAAAAGAGCCTGGAGTACTTCAGCTTTTTCCACATCATCTGTCACTGGGTTGCCTCCCCCATTCAGTAGGGTCCCACACGTTCCCTGACCACCTCCTTGTTGCTAACATACCTATATAAACCCTTCTTGTTACCCTTCACGTCCCTTGCTAGCTGCAACTCCAGTTGTGCTTTGGCCTTCCTGATTACATTCCTGCATGCTCAAGCAATATTTTTATATTCCTTCTAAGTCATCTGTCCAAGTTCTCACTTCTTGTAAACTTCCTTTTGGGTTTAAGGCCACCACAGATTTCTCTGTTAAGCCAAGCTGGTCTCCTGACATATTTGCTATTCTTTCTGCACATCGGGATGGTTTGTTCCTGTGCCCTCAATAAGGCCTCTTTCAAATACAGCCAGCTCTCCTGGACTCCTTTCCCCCTCATATTAGCCTCCCAGGGGATCTTGCCCATCAGTTCCCTGAGGGAGGCAAAGTTTGCTTTTCTGAAGTCCCGGGACCGTATTCTGCTGCTCTCCTTTCTTCCTTTTGTCAGGATCCTGAACTCTACCATCTCATGGTCACTGCTGCCCAGGTTGCCACCCCCCACCAATTCTTCCCTATTTGTGAGCAGCAGGTCAAGAGGAGCACGGCCCCTAGTTGGTTCCTCCCAGTACTTGCACCTGGAAGTTGTCCCCACTCTCCAAAAACTTCCTGGATTATCTGTGCACTGCTGTATTGCTCTCCCAGCAGATGTCAGGGTGATTGAAGTCCCCCATGAGAACCAGGCCCTGTGATCTGGAAACTTCTGTTAGTTGTCCAAAGAAAGCCTCGTCTACCTCCTCCTCCTGGTCTAGTGGTCTATAGCAGATGCCCACCCTTGTTGCTCTGAGCTCTAAACTTAACCCAAAGACTCTCAACAGGCTTTTCTCCAGTTTCATACTGGAGCTTTGGGCAATCATACTGCTCTCTTACATATAGTGCAACTCCTACACCTTTTCTCCCCGGCCTTTCCTTCCTGAACGGTTATACCCACCCATGACCGTGTCCAGACATGTTTGCTTCTCATCCAACATTTCTCTAAGCTGTTCTGTTCTCTGTTCAGAGTTTCAGTAGCTTATTTCTATAGCACAGTTTAAGTATCTTATCCTTAAGTTTGTTTTGCCTATACAGGTGAGTCTCATCTTACGCGGGGGTTCCGTTCCGCGGTTAGCGCGTAAAGCAAAAACCACGTATAGTCAAAATTACATTGAGTTGAATGGCAGGCGGAATCGCCCACACTACAGGTACAGTATTAAAATTGTTATTTTGCTATCTTTTTTTTGTTTTTGCCAACCGCATAAAGCTGAAATCGCGCATGTTAAATGCGCGTAAGATGCGACAGACCTGTAATGGGCATATAAATATTTTGTAGTCCAAATAAAATAATTCTATTTTAAGTACAATCGTCTTGATTCTAAACAGGACACAAAATGTACAATAATTACAATTCATGTATTACTTAAAAAAACATGACTTAGGCAAGATCTATGCTAATATCACTGCAGTGGCCATGTCACGTAATTCAAGCACAAAACTACCACAATGCAATTCATTTTCACCTAAAAGATAAGCCTCAACAGAATAGTTTCAGAGTATGAAGTTTAAGAAAGAAGATTTACTCTAGCTAATACTGTGGAGAAGACTGACATGTCTAGAGTTACTCTATTTTTATTAGTGTGAGAAAATATATTTTTTATTGGCACTGAATTTCAAAAGGTGAAGCCCAACTTGTTTTGAGCTCAAGTGAGTTCATTGGTACTTCAGTGGTTGGCTTTGATTTTAAACATTTGGACTTTTAATTCGAAGTGAATGAAAAATCTGTTTCATAATATTTAACGTTTGTCTGAACAAACAGCAATATCTAAGAGTTTTACTTCTACACAAAGTATGCATCATTTTTTATTTTACAACAAAAGGTGGCCCAGTTACAATCTTAGAGAGCAAGCAGGAGGTCTCCGTATTGGCTGGGAAGGTTTAGGAGGCTAAAATGGACAGATTTTCAGCACGCTGTCTGCAACACGGAGCACCCTCATTCTCATTGATAGTTTTACAAGAGAATATGACAGTACAATCTGGGGTTCACATTTGTTTTAATGTAACCAACTCTGGTTCCTACTGAGTTTACTAAAGACACATTATGCCAGATCTTTTAAACTAGGTTTGTGGTTTCTATTAATGTAAATAACTTCAAATTTATCATATTCTTAGAAGATTAATATAGTGAATAAGTTGATAAAAGGAATATCGAAGGGTTAAAGTCAATCATCTGAAAACCATACTGCTCCATTTTTTTTTAAAACCTGCTACAGTTACAACCATCACCTACCAAGATGACTACAATAGAAGATAGAATTTTTAGTTTTAGCCTGCATTTGATAAGAGTATTCTGAGTTTCATTGTTCCCCTTCTTGCTTGTTGAGGTTAAAAACAGGAAAGCACGATATAAAGCCACAAAACCTTGGCAAGGGACAACAGAACAGGTATAATGACAACATTTTTAATTGACTAGATTTCAATTTGATGTGTCCTTTTAACACTGCAAGTGCACACACATTTAACAATAGCCAGTCCAGTTTCTGACATTTACGTCAGATGCCTTGCTCATTTCCAATAAATATTCTAGCTGCCAAGAAGATCACTATCTTGCATTAGTTTGTTGTAGCAACATTACAATAATAATTGAGAGAAAGTTACTTGAATTTCTGGTAAGTAAAAGCTGGGTTTTAGAATTTTAAGGTCAAGAATTCTCAAATCTTAAACTGGTTATCCACACTTCAAGCAGATCACATTTATAAAGACTACCCTTAATGAATCTTAACTCTAACTATAGAAATCTGGGCAAATTCTGATAGCTAAAGAGTTTAATGGTTGACTGATAATTTCCTAATACAGTATTGACAAATACAAGATAATGCTTCTACCGGCATACAGTAAAGGTAGATTTAGGGCCCAACTATGGGGCCAATACCTGTGTCAGATTAGGAAAAACAGTACTGTACCATTACTAGATCCAATTAAAGAAATATATAGACAGAGTGCCCTCCTGTTACTTTACTCCAATGGGGCTGGGTGGATTTGGATTAGTCTGTGTTTTGCCAAGAATTTTAGTTAACAGCAACTCCATAGAGTCCATTTTTAGTGGAGGAAAATGCAGTAAGTTATTTCAAATGTGTGGAAGTTTACTAGGCACTAGGACTTCAGTTAAACTATGGCTATTAAGAAAATAGGAGAGACAACACAGATCTTACAAATAATGAATTTTGATAGTATAGCTTTTAATGGCAGGCATCTTCTGAAGTTGATAGTCCTGAAGATAATTTGGCTCAAACGCCAATCTAATCAGTTTGCAGACTTCAAAGGGAAATTTAAATTGGCTTCAGTTGCAGTTTAGTTAACCGAGCTTGAGGTAAAAATTCAAATACAAGCAAACAAATTTGGAAACAAAGTTACAGGTAGAAGAAAAACAAAATGCAATCTATAGCTTATACTTGTTAATAAATTACTTTCCTGTCTAATAAAGTATTTCTCACCCCAAGGTTATCCTTTGTAGAGCTTGGCAAGTCCAAAGAATTGGGATCCACTTTTCATGGGACACCCCCCCCGCCTGCCCTACTGACAGTCTTCTTGTCCTCTTTCTTTTATACAATTACAGACTCATGTCATTCAATTCAGGGGTCCCTATTCAGAGACTTTTAATGGGGTTCTTTTTGTCCTTGTAAACTCTGAACCCTGCATCTGGCCCAGACTGTAAACACAAACTGGCTCAGTTGACAGATGTCCATTGTTCTTATGTTAATTGGGTTAGCTCTCAGATTTCCTCTCTTCAGGTGACAGGTTTCACTCCCATCAGATTTGGAATATAATCTCCTACACGTTGGATAACTCAAATTGTTTCCCAATCAAACATATTGCAATAACCATGACAATTAGTAGTTCTTAGCTTTCAGCAGAGACCACATATGACTCCCTTTGGTGAAATATTGAGAAGGTTGTCAGATACAGGGTAATATACTTGTCTGGGTCTTCTGTGTCACATTGACCCCTTCACCTTACTCTAAAAGTGATCAGGAAAGATGCTTACCCTTTACACAGAAGCTGAACAATGTCACAGAATATTCCTGCTTCCATTAGCTGAAATAATAAATTGAATCACTTGAATCTAGGTTTTTTGTACAAGAGCAAACCATGTTTAAAGGGTCCTTAAGCGTTGACTGGATTGCTCGTCAAATGTAACACCATCCTTACATGCTACGAAAACAAGTCTTTTTAAAGTAAGGGCTATGGGGCCAAGTATCCAAATAGAAAATATTTACAATAAATTTTAGCTTTTGACTGGCTGATACCAGGGGTGTCATTAAGAGTTGCAAAGACAGCTCTGTAGTTTCAAAGCAGAAGAAAGCAGGGCTATGGCAGTGACCCAATGATCTATATATATGCATGTTATTTGCAGAAGGTTTTCAAGATAGTAGATAGGAGATAGTACAGTGTATATATTGGATGTAATAATTTGAACTAGTTGTACACAACTTATTGTCAAGTAAATTAAGTCACTAGAAGATATCTGCAAATTATGGTAAACAGAATAATGAACACCTGCTCAATGCAGGTGGTCAATAATGTTAGGATACATTAGCAAGGGACAGTTTAATGGTATTGACATATATTGAGTATGATTAATTGGAGGCCTTCAATTAACACTGAGAAGGCATTGAAGGCAAAGAACCTCATCTTGGATACTGTTTTTAATTGTAGTCATGTCTTAAAGGTTCTATTAGAAAAAAGGCCCAGAGAAGGGTAACAAATGCTGACAGCCTACATTTCTATGAAGACTTCCCCCATAGGAAGAGAGATACACAATACTACATATATATAGTTTAGAGATGAAACAAAAGGTGATAAGTGTACAAAAAATGAATGCTATAGAAAAAAAAAGAAAGCACTCCTACTGGAAGGTTCCTATGGGTTCATCTACACCAGTGCTTAATATGTAATGAAAGATGCCGGAGCTCAAGCAAATTTTTTTTTTTAAACTTTCGTAACTGCCATGGCAAGCCCACTGATGCCAGAGCTCTGAACTGCCAAGTCTAGAGTGCTGGGGCTCAGCCCTGACACATGTTAACACTGATCTACACAGCAAAAGACCCTGTGCAAGTGAGTCTCAGAGCCTGGGTCAAGTAACTCAAGCTCACTCTTTTGGGCTAAAAATAGCAGTGTAGGCTTTTGGGCTTGGGCTGGAGCCTGGGCTCAGAGACCTTCTTCCCTAGCTAGGTCTCAGAGCTCAAAACACCTACATTATTATTTTTAGCCCAACAGCATAAGCCTCAGCCACTTCACCTGGGTTCCAAGACTTGCTGCCACTGGGTTTTGTGGGGTTTTTTTTGGCTGCATAGATTCACCAGATGACTCAAATGAAGACTTGTTATGTGTACAAATTAAATATCCAGAGGCCCTGCCAGATTCAGAAGACAGCACCAAATTCAAGCAAAGACTACTGCATTTGGATAGCCTTACCTCAGACTGTAGGTGCTGGATCACAACTGTTAATGCTTCAAACTTCTGGTTACTGCTTGCCAAGAATTTCTTCAAATGCAGGATAATTTCACTTTGGTTCTCACATTTTGCTTTGTATTGTGCCAACTCACGTGTTTTTGTTTCAGTTGAATGCACAGCTGGAGAGGTTTGTGTGTGTATGCATGAACTTTTAGGACTCCTCTGCTTGCCTCTCTCAACTGGAATAAAAACAAAAAACAAAACAAAAAGACATTCTAATTAAACTATTCACTTCTGAAGTTTTACTAGCTACCAAAGCTGGAAGTCAAAACACAAAGGAAATAGAAACAAATATTTTAAAAAACATTTCCTGAACCACTTTGATTGGGTCAAAAGGGTTACTTTTTAATGGCATTATGGTCTTGAGGATAAGGGTCTGTACAACAGCTTCAGCGTTCTCATACCACAAAAGCCATATACAACTCAAATTGCTCTTGATTATGCATTTACATTTGTTCATTAAGTGCATTTTAGCTAACTCTTTACACTGCAATTTTGAGTAGCATTTTGAAAGAACTGAAGTGGTTCTTTAGTTCTAAAGCTTTTCCTCACCTCTAAGTTTATCCAGTGAATAGTCTAATTTTCATACATTAAATGTCATCTATTTTCCAGGTCTGCAACAATTTCACATTTCCTGAACTGGAAGTTACTAAATATATTAAAGCATTCTCCCTACATGTATTTGATCCCTTTCATACTTTAATTTCCACTGCAAGATTCCACCATCTTCAGTTCACATTTACCTTTTATTAGCCAAACCTGGAGCACTTTTCTTAGTACTAATAACGTCTGTCATGGATCAAATACTTACTAAAGCTGTCAAACATCCAATACACTTTAAGCTTCCCCTATCCCTTTATGCACAGCCTGAGGATTACCTACTTTAATATTGTAACGTGGCAAATTCTGACACTTAACAGCACTAGTGTGACAGGTTCCCCCCCACCGCCCCAACCTTGGGGTGCTGCCTGGAACTGGGATACCACTGAGCCCATATGACCCACCAGCTTGGGCTCCCTTTACAGTGTACTGCTGCGACAGGCCCACAAGCCCCCTTCCAGCACACACACAGGTAGGGAGACACCCAGGTGCAGCTCTACACACAGATGCTGTGATCAGCTCTGCATGGGAAGGCTCAACTAAGGAACTGCCACGTACTCAAGTGCACACCCCCCTTTGGAGGGCAAACCCAAAATTATACAATCTTGCACTGCACAGAGAACTGTACAGCGTGAGCTCATGAAATTCGCTCTCCCCCTCAATGTGGAGAGGAATATATATAGCTTTCTGCCCCAAGTAATGATTTCCACACACTGGTTTTAGACAAAACAAAACAAGTTTATTAACTACAAAAGATAGATTTTAAGTAATTATATGGGATAGAAAACAGATCAAAGAAGATTACTTAGCAAATAAAACAAAAACTCAATCTAAGCTTAATATACTAAAGAAACTGGATATGAGTAGCAAATTCTCACCCTAATTGTTGTTTTAGTCAGTTTGCAGAGATTCTTGATGGCAAGCTGAACTTGCTTGCAGTTTAAAACCCCAGATATACCTTTCACCGATTAGAAATCCCTCCAGCCTGGGTTCAGCCCTTCTCCCCAAGTTTAGACCTTGTTTCTCAGACGTTTCCAAGTGTGTCCTTTGGGCGGAGTTAGTAAAGAACCCAGGATGATGTCACTCCCCTGCCTTAAATAGCTTTTGCATATGGCGGGAACCCTTTTTTCTCCAACTCCGTTCCCATGCCTTTTAGTGGAAAAACACAAGTATTCTATGATAGAGTCCAGTACCAGGTGACTTGGTCACATGATCCCATAGTGTCATAGCAGTCATGAGTCAGAGGCTGTTTGTAGCATCCTCAGGAAGGCTCCTGAGGATGCTACAAATCGGGACATCTGGTCACCTTAACTGCCATTGCACTTAACTTCTGATGATTAAACACTGCAGACTGTTCCAGATCTCACAAGCAACGTTATCAGATAGGGTCATCCTCAATTATGTAGACCGCTGTGCTCATCTGTCAACATACAAGGAATTGGATATTTTCTTAAACTGCACCCATCTGGTCAGTGCATATTGGCTAGAGCTTCAAATACCTATATCTCTGGGAAAAGTGCATTGCACACATTTGGGACAGTCCTCAGTTGAGAACTCTTCCTAGCCTCAGAGATCTACCTTGTGCCAATGACCAGGATATGCGCAATTGTGCCAGTAGTCAGAGCTGGAGTTGGTAATCAGGAACCAGAGCCAAGGGTCAGAATCTGGTTACCTGGAGTGCAGTGGGGCAGGGGAAGGGTTGGGGCACCAAGACAAGGACAGGAGCTATTGTAGCCACACAAGCAAATACTTAGAGCAGCCACTGAACTGCAGCAGCTGGGCTTAAGAGCCTGTCTGCTCACTCTTCCAACCAAACAGGAGGTGTAGCCTATTAGGAAGCATACTACAGACCAGCTCCTTGGGTTGCCTGGAGACTGGCTCTGCTGAAGACTCGGGTTCCTGACACCCTGGGGCTCTATAATAGAATTGTCTGGCTGAATGAATGCAGCTGCCATTCAGCTGAATCAGAGCCAGACCCACCTCTTTGTGAAAGCCTTTTTTTTTTTTTTTATTTAGGAACTGGTTCCCCTGACTCCACTGGGAGTCTGACCAATCTGATATGAAGTTGCGCAGGAGGAGAAAATGAAGAACTATTCTATCAGTAGGGTGTATCCCATATACTTGTTACATTTAAGAGCCTAGGTATAACAAGGAATGTAAGCACTCCTGTAAAGTCTTACCTGAGCTACTTCGGAGAGGCTTGGTCCATATGTTTTTTTTAACAAAACATTCAATCCTGACAACCATTTGAACTTCTACATCTGTGCACTTGGTTGCTGAATAGCAACTGAAATTCTTCCCCTATGAATAACTAAGCTTTGCCACATCCCAAAGCTTATCCCCTTGAGAATTTCTACTGTTTTCTTGAGTTTATAGAACTAAACCAGAACCTTTTGCTTTACCCCAAGTGACTTTATTGGTATGTCAACATTGCAACAATACCCACAGCTGGCCCATGCCAGATCACTCAGGCTCACAGGGATCAGGTTGCAGGGCTGTAAAATTGCAGTGGAGACATTCTGGCTTGATCTGGGACCCACCCTTCCGTGCAAGATCCCAGCTCCTAAATGCTGGGACCCCATGAGGGGTGAGAGTTCTAGAGCCCGGGCTTCAGCCAAGCCCAAATGCGTACACTGCAATTTTATAGCCCCGCAGCCCCAGAGTCAGCTGACACAGGCCAGCTGCAGATGTTTTATTGCAGTGTAGACGTACCCTATGAGTAAGGATATGGATTTAGTCACAGAAATCACTGATTCCATGACTTTAACAGACCTCCGTGACTTCAACCCCGTGGAGGTGGGGCTCCGAGCTATTGGCCCACCTCGTGGCGTCAGGGCTCCAGCCCCATGCCAGGGGGCTTGGGCTTCTGTTGCTTATTGCCCATGTCCTGCTTGTGACTTTTACTAAAAATACCTGTGACAAAATCTTAACCTTACCTCTGAGTACATACTAATGCCCTTCTACTTTAAACTGAGGTTATTTTCCTTAGAAAAAGATTTTTAAATATGAATGATAGAATTTCTAAAAAAAGTGTTCCAAACAAGGCTAAATAAGAAAGAATTGGAGCAGAAACAATCAAACCGTTCACCTCCAAGCTTTGTAATTCGAGGATCAGTTACGTTTTTTCTTACCCCAAGCCATCCTCTTTTCACGTTCCTTCACCAAACTGTTAGCTTCTAGAGTGGTTTGAAGACTAACTTCCTCATTCAAGCATTCATTGTTATCCTTAAGTCCTTGCTTCTGATCCTCTCTGTTAGCAAGATCCAGGCTGGTCAAAGCTTTCTGGCTTTTTTCCATTTTCTGGAAAACTTTAACAACATTGGTCAAATTGCTGCTAATTCCTTCAATCAGATATACCAGATCAGCCTGGGCATTTAACTGAACTTCCATTTCTTTCCTCACCGTCTGGATCTCCTCAACTACAGTTTTTAATTCCAATTGACTGGATTTAATCTCTGCTTTGAAGTCATCTTTCATCTGTTGCTGGCTCCTCTGTGCATCAAGAACTGTTCTGATTTCCTTTCGGGAAATTTCCATGCCATTTCTTAATTCCTTTTGGCCGGCTTTCATTGCCTCCTGGCTAGCTTTAATTTCTGCCATCATGGCAGCTTAACTCTCTATCTCTGCTCCAGCAGGAGCCACAGATGTCTTCCTGGATATATTACTCCACAGTGACAACAGCTGTCACAGGGTCCAAGCCATCAGGAAGGTTTGCACACCAGCAGCTAGTTACCACTTATGTGGAGAAGTAAGCAGGTAGCCCTCTGGTGAAGTATCCTATTTCAGGTTACAGTCAGTACACTTGACTAAAGACACTAGATAGAAGCAGAGCACACCTTACAGAGCTCTGTGGAATAGTTCAGTCCCAAATTTCAACAAGAGTATTGGTTAGTGTAACAACCGCCTGATTTTGCCACACCCAACCTATTAAATCCTTTGCTGTCATCCACATATGTGGGATGTCACTCGGAAAGTCACTCCCAACAGTCATTTGTTCCAGCTGTCCATCGAAAGCACCAGTGGGAGTTGTTGCCAATATGTTTGGCTTTGCAACACAAGAGGCATCCATAAGAACTCAAAAACCCTTTCTCTTCAAGGGAAGGGCTCAAATAATAATTAATGGAGATATCCCATCTCCTAGAACTGGAAGGGACCTTGAAAGGTCATCGAGTCCAGCCCCTGCCTTCACTAGCAGGACCAAGTACTGATTTTGCCCCAGATCCCCAAGTGGCCCCCCTCAAGGATTGAACTCACAACCCTGGGTTTAGTAGGCCAATGCTCAAACTACTGAGCTATCCCTCCCCCCTTTAAGTGCACATAAAAGTTTGAAATCACTTATTTCTCAGTTAATGGCCTCAATACTATGCTGAACTGGGTGGCTCTGTAGTGTCCTTCTGGTGATGTTCCTAATTAGATGTTAACGAATAAATCCATGAGTGCCTTTGCCACAAACACCATCACTACAACTAGTACTGCCTTTGGACAGTCTCAAGAAGACCACATACTAACTGATAATGGAATATCAGTTATCTTCATCCCTGAGCTAAATTCTCTAGTTCACAGTTGAGGACCAGTGGCAGAACAGCATGGGGAAGATTACCTATTCTATATTGAGGTGTTTTCAAGGTCTTCATTCAGTAGGCCTAGCAACCCAGCAAAATTTGGTGTGTTAACTTTGCTTTTAAAAAGCTAGGTTTCATGTCTAACTATAGACATAATAATTCTACATAAGCATATTTGCAAGTAGTTAGATACCTGACTGCCCAGCCATTTGGATATAGCATGCTATTCAGTTCCTTTTTATTTACCTCTTTCAGCGCATGTGTATTTCACTAGGTATGTCCCAAGATGGTTGTACCAACAGCTGTGGCCTAACCTGTCTTATACAAGGTGATTTGACAAGATGTGTTAAGAGACTGAATTGCAGTGGAGACATTCTGGCTGAAAATTCCAGCCTCATTTGCAAGAACTCAAAGATGATGCCTTGTTCCCTGATTGGATGGTGAGAAAAGACCACTTATTTTGATTAGACCATTTGAATCTTCAGAAGTATGGATCACCATTTATATTGGTCCACACCAGCACCTCCAAGAACAGGAACCAAGTTGGACCACCCAGCAGAAATGGGATAAAAGCAACCTGCTGACATCAAGTACCTAATTCAGATAGGTACTTTTAACAGTGTCTATTTTCCAGCAGTTTGGGTTGCTCACTAATGCACCAGAAAAGGACTATAGTAGTGTCCGTCCTTTTCAAAACTACTTTAGAATTAGAATTAACAAATTACTGTTAACTCAGATTGTAGGACACTGTACATGTGTCTACCACAGTTAATGGTTTCATACTGCCTTTCAAGTTTAGGTGGATACAGACATAAAACTGTTCAAGTGTACAAGCCTCTTGAACTGCACCCAGTCTATGCAGTCCATCACAAGCGTAGGAGTTGATCGCAGGTAGTTAGGGGTGCTAATCAGATCCTGGTGGTAACGTTCATTGGAAATTAGGTAACAAGGGGTTGACTATTATAAATCCACTGGAAAAGAGGCCTTGATGAATTAGTATGGAAGAACTGACCAAATTTTCTTGTGATCTAGTTTTGGATTGCTTTTCCTCTGTTATGTTAGCAACACTGGAGTTAATAACCAAATGGCACAAGAGAGGCCCTATTCTGAGGGACTATCAAAAATCTAAACAAAGTCTTCTTCCCAAGATATGCTCAGCCTCTAATTGTTATTGTGGGTGTGTTATTTGGTTCAGAAAATGTGAATGGTTATATTGACCAATTTTCTAGTTAGCCAACTCACAGTCCAATACTATTTTTGCCTTCTTATATCCTATACTATTAGTTACTGCTAAGGATATTTAATAAAACTTTATAAAACTAAATTCAACTCTCAAGTCCTTTCCTTTAGTTAAGCCATGAAAATAAAAAACATAAAAAAAACCTTAAGGAAGGTGGTATAGGTATTCAGTTTCATAACTGAATAACTAAAGTTTGTTTTATACCTTTTCTTACATTCTGCTTTCATTTATGCTGCTATAAAATGATTCAGCTTCTATTCCAGTTTGAGAGAGACACTCACTCAATCATATCTCAGGATTTACTTTACTTGAGAATATTTCCTGTTTATGAAATAGCCATCCTGGACTAATAGTCACACTCAGACTACCTGGTCTCAAAGGCTAATGAGGTATTAAGCTCAAACAGGAAGTCAATGTATATAAACAAAAACAAAAAAATTGCCAAATTTTCTGTACATGTTTTGCTTGATCATAAAATGTAAAGATAGTTAAGTTAGTCACAAAGCATTTATGGTATTTGTATAGAATATTCTCTCTATTTAACTAAAAGCAAAAACAGATCATCCATATTTCTATAAATACGAGAACAATAAATCTAGGAAGGAAAAGAGTCCAAGCAAGTGTCAATCTGGCACCATTTTGAAGTTGTTTACACAAAAATAAACTGACTAGAGAACTGAAGAGTAATTCTATGTGGGCAAACCTTCAATAGCCATAGTTACTGCTATTTAGTACCATGTTTAATGAACCTTTAAAGTAATAAGCCTAAATAAATATCTTTAAAAATAAATTAAATATGTACTTACTTGTGGGGGATGGAAATTGAACAGGTGACCATTGCGGGTGGGGGGGAAAACAAAGATGTTCAGCCAACCAATCTTTTCACTACTTCACCAATTTTTTGAGAGAAGACAAAAATGTCTTATAATTATTATAGGCAGAAATAGCAGCTGGGGGAGATTGGGACTTGCATGGAAAATGGGAGCCAGATTGATTTGGGAGGTTTGGGGGGATGGGAAGAAACAGACTGGTTGGACAAGGAGAGAGTTGGTGTAGACGAAGACTAGAAGCCAGAAAGGGAGTGGAGAATGGGACTGGCTAGATCAGGAGATTGCGAAAAGGAGCTTTATTTCATCTCTTTTACTCAAGCAAAGATTTGCCTATCTGCAGACTTACTTTAGTTTTAACTTGGCTGTTCACATATTAGCCTAAAAAAATTGAAAAACAGCCATTAAATACCTACACTGGGAAGAGTATTAATTGTCCAAAGACTTAAAATGTCAACTGTGTTTAAAGAATTACTGAGTCATGAAATAATTAAATCCTGTTAGTGCACTGAATGTGGAGATTTGTGTTTTACTAGCAATAACAAAAACATTCTAGAACAAGGATGGCTGCCTGTTCTTCCAGAAAGTGAAATGTGTGGATATTTTACTAATCTGTTGAAAGATTTTAAACAGTGATGTTTGTTTTTTGAAGAAAATGCTACAGTGTCTGAATTAAGCCTACTAATTCCAAATATGTTTGGAAAGTAGCACAATATAGAAGGCAAATTGGGAGGTCTACTTGTTTGATTAGAGTCTAAAGACCATAGAATGACCCTAATCTTCTGCTCCATATATTTTTATCTGTTCCTTCCACAAGCAACTCCCAGAAGACAAATGGCACAGCATGACTAGCTGACAGGTCTGATCCCAGTATTCCTTTCCTCTTGCCGTTCACAAAATAAACAAATACAGGCAAAGATTTTGTCATTTAAAACTAGGGTTACCATATTTGGAGTGTCCAAAAAGAGGACACTCCACGGGGCCCCGCCCCCAGCCCCGCCCACGCCCCCC
>NW_020664417.1:48326561-48370462 GCF_002925995.2 Terrapene triunguis | reverse complement strand
GGCTTTGCTCACCTGTCCCCGTCGAACCTAGTTTAAAGCCCTCCTCACTAGGTTAGCCAGTCTGTGTCCAAACAGGGTCTTCCCCTCCTCGAAAGGTGAACGCCATCTCTGCCTAGCAGTCCTTCCTCAAATAGCATCCCGTGGTCTAGGAAGCCAAAGCCCTCCTGGCGACACCATCTTCGCAGCCAGGCATTCACCTCCAGGATGCATCTGTCTCTGCCCGGGCCCCTACCCTTGACAGGAAGAATCGAAGAGAATACCACCTGCGCTCCAAACTCCTTCACCCGTACTCCCAGAGCCCTGTAGTCACTCTTGATCCGCTCAGTGTCACACCGCGCAGTATCATTTGTGCCCACATGGATGAGTAGCATGGGGTAGTAGTCAGAGGGCTGGATAATCCTCGACAATGCCTCCGTAACGTCACGGATACGGGCTCCCGGCAGGCAGCATACCTCCCGAGATGAAATGTCAGGGCGACAGATGGGCGCCTCCGTCCCCCTCAGCAGAGAGTCTCCGACCACCACTACCCTACGTTTCCTACTCGCAGTGGTGGCAGCAGACCTCCCAGCCTTAGGGGTACGAGGCTTCTCCTCCTTTACTGTAGGGGGTGATGCCTTCTTTCCTGTATCAAGAAGAGCATAACGGTTACCTATTACCACAGCGGGAGGGTTCGGAGCAGGGGTGGAGCACTGCCTGCTGCCAGAAGTAACCAGCTGCCAGTGTCCACCCTGAGCCATCTCCTCCTCCACCAGTGGTGTATCAGCAGTCCTGTGTACTGGGACAGCTACCTCAGCTGTCTCCACATGGACACTGTCCAGGAATTGCTCGTGGATTCGGATGCTTCTCAACCTAGCCACCTCCTCCTGTAGCTCTCCCACCTGCTGCCTGAGAGATTCCACCAGCAGGCACCTTTCACATTGGATGGTCCCCCCAGCCTGGATATCAGTAAGTGGCAATTGCAAGTTACAGTCTCTGCAAAACCACACCAGGATCTGGGTAGAAGCATCCATGCTCAGGCGCTCTGTCTGGCTAAAGGCGCAGGTGGAGGAGACAGAAGCAGTGCTGGCACAGGTGTTGCGGGTCTTCCTAACCATCGTAAGCCTCCCTCTGTCAAACTCCCATCTGCAGCCCCCTGTCCACTGAAAGGGTTCTTTAAGCAAGAAGTTTTAGGTTTTAAGGGGAATAAAGGGAAAACAGATAGAACCGGCAAGGGACCCTCGCCCCTTCCCACTCCCCTTCCAAACTCCCTTGCGAAACTCCCTGTTAGCAGCCCCTGTTCGCAAAAGCCCTTATATAAATAAGTTCTGAACATGATCCTCTATCTGTAAAAGCTTTGTTGCTGCTAATTGGTACTATCTTTATTCAAGTAATCATAGGAGCCACGGGGAAATTTATAAGCCTACCATCCCTCATGTCTTACAACCTACCCAGTACCCATGCTGTTTGAAGCCAGTGTCCTTTAAGCACTTTTTGGAGCAGTACTGCAGATCCACACATACGCTAACCTTTTTCTCAAACAGTTACCTTTCTCGATTCTGCCCTCCTTGAGGTCAGAAGTCAGCTGTGTCTGGGGATACTGTTTATCTACATTAACTGTCACCAAATCTGAAGCAAAATTTAGAGGAAAAGGAAGCGCTTTTTGAAAGTTGAGCCATATATAAATCTCTCCAGAACTGAAGAGAATTAACTGTGGCTTGGTCAGCCTGGCCTAGATGCTGAACCAATCTGTCTGTTGAAGATAAAAACCTTATATAGCAGAAAGTTCTCTGCTTCTGTTAACAGCAGCACATTGTTTTTCAACCTTTACCTTGAAGTTTGACATAATCCTACCATGTGCATAGTGAGTATCCACTGTAATTTGAGACCCTCTGTTTAGAGAGAATCTGGAATTTTGTCCACTCAACTGTTACAGTCCATATTTGTACATTGCACATTACATCATCCATTGGGTTAGGCATCAATACAACATTTACATTATTATTTCTAACTTGAATATATTTGTTACCCCTTGTCTCCCTCCACAGAGCATGGATTTCTTCCTAATTTACGTGCTGTTGGTGGAAGTGAGGTGAAGAAGGGAGGGAAGAGGGACTTGAAAATATTTAATGCGCTTCAAAGAACTAAGCCTGTCTAATACACAAGTCTAATACACAAACCTTGCAATACACCCGGGAACATTTCAAACACCCACGCTGCTTGCTGGTCTGGAGCAAGCTTCTTCTGCAGAAAAATCCTTTAGGCTATGTCTACACTACCACAGTAAGTCGACGTATGCTACGCAACTCCAGCTACGTGAATAACTTTACCTCCAACGAGAAGAGTTAGGTGAGTACAGGGGTTGACTGGAGAGCAATCTGCTGTCGATTTGGCAGGTCTTCACTAGACCCACTAAATAGACCACCGGTGGATCAATCTCAGAGCGTCGATCACGGCTGTAGTGTAGACATAGCCATAGTACGTTAAATACTTCACTGTCTCACTTTCCATTCTGATTGCCAGTTCGTATTTAGACAACATTAATTCCACTATTATTTGCATACAACCTACGTTTCATATGGTAATTTTTCCAATTACTCACGTTTGCACTGTCCCCTCTGGATCTTCAAGTTTGTTTATTCATCTCTTCCAGCAATGAAATAATCAACTTCTGGAAATCTTTGTGGGCCACTCAGATGCTTCAGAGCATAAAGCATTTACAAAGGCACCATAATATGTTGCCACACAACTTTTATCAGCCTTTCCATTTTGTTCAGACAAGACACCATACATAAATCAAGTCTATGGTTACTATGGGAATCATCATTCCTTAGGTTGTGTTACTCTCAATAATTCTATTATGATCAGGGCCGGCTCCAGCGGAGGAAGCACGTGCCTGGGGCGGTACATGCTAAGGGGCAGCATTCCATCCATTCTTGGGGCGGCACAGTCCGGGCAGCTTTTTTTTTGCGCGCTTGGGGTGGCAAAAATGGTAGAGCCGGCGCTGATTATGGTGCAACAAGAATGAAATAGGATGATGGCAAAAAACATTCAAATTAAGACCCTATTATAGCAGTCATTTGTTGGTCACCTCTAGCAACAATTTCCATTGTCCAAATTTCACTCAACTTTCCAAAAAAAAAAAAAAATTCACCTTTTGGGCTGAAAGTTTACATTAATTGACAGTCTAAAGATTAAAAGTGTTCAGAAAATGTAGTCCTCCTTCACAAGTTTCAATTCTGTAATGGATCCTCTTACCAAGACTACTGGCAATAATGGGCTGAAAATAATCTAAAATAAATGTTTAATGCTCTTTTCAGACTCTGTCATTAACAGCAATAACTCTTGGTAGGCAGAGTCTCCTCTGCCCTAGGATGTGATGGTCTTGGCTTCCTGGCAGATTGCAACAGGGGAACACCATAGGAATAGACCACCAGTCAATGCTGGTGCAGTCATACAGAAAATAGGAAGCTACCTCAGGCAGCAAGGTATTGGGACCAGCAGAATATTGAGTAAATGTGTGTGAGTGAGTATAGATATTTGTTGACATTACAACTCCTAGAATGATGTCAGAGTGCAGTGTCTCCCAGCTTCTGTTTCCTCACCTGCATGAGGGGACCATACATCATTCTAGGAGTTGGGTACCAGCACATTTTACTTCCTTAAATCAGTTGTTGAATAAGGCCTCTGCATTCCCCACTTGGACCCACGCTCAAAATGATTTGTATTAGTGAGTCTTTTCCAAAATTAAGTTTTTTCCTTGGGGCTTTATGATGGTTTTACTTCTATAGAAGTGGGCTTCTGAGCTGCTACAATGAAGCCTCATCAGCACTTTCAAAAGTGTTCATTTCCTGTATGGCAACATTTCTCAATCTGTATCACTGGAACTCTTCTTCCATCACATGGTTTCCATGCACCTTTTCCTCTGCTTTACTCACTGAATTTATTTCCATTTCAGTGTTAATTGAAAGTCAAAATCTCAGGTTGCATGGTTATTTGTGGTTTGGCTCCCTGGTGTTTCATGTTCTTCTTGTTCCTACCCAAGCTTCTAAACTCTTGCTGTAACATGTATGGTTTTAAAAAGTTACACTGTGCTTTCCTTCCACCTTTACAGAGATAGGTTACCCCAATTTTAAATGTAGTTAAACTGAGCCCAATAAGATAAGTAATTTTCCAAACATAAAAGTCAGCAACAGAACTGGGAATAAGATTTGCAGACTCCAACCCCATTACTCCAACTCCTGGACATTCCCTTCCTATACTATTTTGAAGAGGAACAGTTTGTTAGAATCTGCACTCAGTCTTTGGATACACTAGACTTTCTTCCCCAACTTCCAGCTCTTCCTATCATTGGTATAACTCTATCAGTAACCACAGAAACTTGTTTTACTGTCACTACTAGTCCTCCAACAAGCAGGATTAGACTACACAATGGTGAGATGCTAGAGGTCATTGCTTTGTCTACAGTAAGAGCTTCCATCAATGCTATCACTGCTGGTTGTATTAGTAGAGAAGAAATCCAGGAAAACCTTAGAAATGGAGACTTTCCTTTAATGCTCCAGTCTGTTGGACAATTTGAAGGAATAGTCCTTATAAATTATGTTTAACAAGCACTTAAAAAAAAAAAAAAAAAAAGAGAGTGTCCAGATTTGGAATTGGAAGGTGTAACTAATATAGCGGACAATTACTTGCCTATTTAGGTAATTAAGAGATTTTAACAAATACTATAAGCAAAACCCAGCTTGGTACTTGTCCAGCTTACTGTACTATGCCCATGGCAAATAGTCTATGTGCCTACCTTAGAAAAGGAAATGAGGAGGGCAGGACAGGCTGATTTTATAGTGTTAATTATTGTACTACACCTACTTCAAAAAATCCATTCTGGACCTGTAACAGCTAGAATTGAAATTGATTCTATCTGTTAGAGGTCCAGAATGGATTTCTGAAATAAGTCTATTACAATAGGTGTGGACCAAATCTACAGAGATAATTGGAAACTAAATTAAACCAGTTTGAAAGATTTTCAATCTCATTTCTACAAAAGGATATATAAACATAGGAGGAAGTGTTCTCTAGACATGGCATAAATTTGCTTTTCAAGTTTTTAAATGAAAGTTGATGGTGCAAAATGCTGTAGTTTGTTCACAAGGATAAAAGTCCAACATCTGCTCTTGAGCTGTAAAATAATACACACCTTTGTTTAAAGTAGGGGAGGAGACAAGATCTATTTTACTGTTACAAGTCATGTCAGCCTGGAATTAGAATCCAGTAGGACACAGGGAAGGTCTGGCTGTGTACACAGAGTTCTCTTTCCAATATAAGATGGGATTTATTATGAGATTTAAAATGGTTATGCAGGAAAACAAAACAGAACAAGCATTGTAATTTTCTTCTATAGAAGTGGGTCTTAAACAGCTGCTTGTCCACAATGGAGGGGCAATATGTCACGCTTCAACTGGATGAAGACAGTGTAAGGAGTTTTGAGACCACTGATTCAGTAAGAAAACCATTGTAGAGTTACATCTTCATGACCTAGAAAACACTTCAGAGTTCACACTGACAGTGGGGGGCAGTATTTGCCATGTATTAGCAACACCTACCAATTTAATCAAAACTTCTCTGGCTTGCACAATTGTTTTTCTCTTTAATGTGAGTACTCTACGATAGATGTGTACCTTAATGAATACTTGCAATGCCTGCCAAATGACAAAAATAATTCTGGATACATGCACATATGCACTTGATGGTGTTGGGGAGAGACTGTCTGAATGATGGTATGGTGTAAAGTATAGGGAGGTTGTGGAATCTCCATCATTGGATATTTCTAAGAGCAGGTTAGACAAACTCCTGTCAGGGATAGATAGATAATGCTTGGTCTTGCTGTGGGTGCAGGGGACTGGACTGGCTGGCCTCTCAAGGTCTTTTCTGGTCCTGGATTCTACAATGGCTGAACAATTTTGTGGAAGATCTAAGCAGCAGCAGATGTTAAATCTCCATATTTAAATTAAACCTCTCCCCCAAAGATACAGAAAACCTTAGGTTTTAAGAAATTTAAGACCACATTAGATAACACATTAATCTATTTCCACACTTTTTTCCTCCCCTTCCTGTGTTACAATCAAGTAGAAGTGAACTACTGACAGAACAGAAATATGAAGGAATAAGTACCTCTAGGTCAAGACTGGATTCACTCCCAAATAAAGTGAAGGCTGGAAAAAGTTCAACAGGACAAACAGTCTTAATAATTTTCCTTAGTGAGACATTTGAACAGAATTTAAGCAATTATGCCAAGCACTAATTTACTGGGAAGCAATTCTTCCAACATGACCAACATTTAGTTAATGGATTAGCAAACAATATAACTCAGAAGATTTGTCCACTCAATTTAATCATACATCCACAAGTTCTGACATTTGCCTCAAACTCGTCTGAACTGCCCAAAGTTTTTGAAAGACCCTGTGTAAGGCCCAAGGGCTTGCAGAGGGCTGCAGTCTTTCCTCCAGAGCAGTGCCCCCTCCCCCATACCTCACCACAAGTACCACTGTGGTCAAAAAGCTAAAATAATCAGAGGTTATCATGCACCAACACCATTTCTTAAACCATACCCACAGCTACTTGGGAGGATCAAAGACTTAATTGAGCCAAAGTATTACTATAACCAGACATTGGTGGTTATTTTCTTAAAGTCCTTAAAACCATTAGCTATTTAACTCATGCTAGTGCAGTTGGGTAATGTTGAGTTATTGGAACAAGTGCCACTGGATTTAATTGGGCCCGTTGTATATAGGACACACTGGAAGTCCTAAAGTAGTACACTGGAGACCCATTTTAATTCTCAACCTGATACCTGAACCATATTTTAAATTATATTAGGTGGTGCCAAGATTATATCCCCAGATTTGTTTGCCAACTTCAGCTTCCTAGTTTACAATACACAGTGCACTCAAAGATAATCTGCACTAGAGACTTTTGGTTGCATGCATGCAACTCAGTTCTAGAGAGGTTCCTTCAATAGCTAAGGAGCAATTTCCATATTTGTAAGTGAAAATGTTTGAAAGAGTACCAGAAGCATTACAATTAAACACATTAAGAAATCTCCCATTATGTAGATATTGTGCTTCATATATCAGGACCAGAAGCTTCAATCCCACATACTCACCCTGATATAGTTTGCTGCAATTCAGGATGAAAAGTAGTTTGCCAAAAATAGTCTCCCTTTTGCCCCTTGCGTAGTCTTTCAGGGACAAGCCAGGAGAAATTACCGGGGTTTATAGTCTACAACAGACCTACTTAGGCTATAGATTAAAACTAACATTTTTGAACACTTAACAGTGAGGACGCAGGCATGATAAAGCTTTTGGGTGGGGAAATAAGTCAGGTATAGCAAATAGAATTTCTCCCGTTAAGTTAATGACAAGATTTGTTGCAGAACCTAACACAGAGCTCTTAAAATCTGAAGACTAGGTAACCCTGAATTGCTAGTATTATTTCAACGTTATGTGTAATGTAGTAACATCCAAAGGCTCCAGATGCTAATTAAAATCTGTTCTATACTAGTAGTAACTGGCAGTTCTGACCATCTGATGGCTGCTCAGTAGCCAATCTAGAAGGAGTTTCGTAGTCAGTTGAGTTCCCTGTGAGTAGATGTTCATATCCCCAATGCCACCGCACCACAACTGACACCTTTGTTGGCAGTTACAGCAGAAATCAATGACTTCACCAGACAAAAGACTATATATACATATATAGAGACACAGACACAGACACACACACACACTAAGTTTTAAACAAACAATTTAATACTGGTACACAGTGATGATGATTGTGAAGCTTGGTTGAGGTGGAGGAGTCAGAGGGTGGGATATTTCCCTTACTGCTAAATGATGAACTAGCAATTGGCTGAGCCCTCAAAGGTTAACTCTCTCACTCTACAACGCAACAGAAATTGAAGGAGATATGTGCATTTCCCCTTTAAGTACACTGCCTTGTTAATTAGACCAGCTTGCTGAGACCACAGCTGCTGCAAGCTCCCTCCGTCCTGAGCCCTGGTGTGTCCCCCCTGCTCTATGGAAGATGGGGTAAGTGGGGTCCAGGAGCAGAGGGGAGGGGGACGCCCTGACATTAGCCCCCCCTCTTCCTTCCCTCCCCCCCTCCCCCGCACAGCAAGCAGGAGTCTCGGGGAGCAGCTCCAAGGCAGAGGGCAGGAGCAGCACAGAGCAGTGGGGGAAGGGACAGCTGCAATTCCTGCTGGGCAGCTGCTGCACAGGGAACTTAGGAGAGCGGGGAGCTGATAGGGGGGCTGCTGGTCCACCCTGGTTCCCAAGCCCCCACCAGCTAGCTGCAACGGGCTGCTCTTCCTACAAGCAGTAGACAAAGCAGGCAGCTGCCAAACGACGTTAGAAGGGAGCATTACACAACTTTAAATGAGCATGGTTCCTCATTGATCAGCAACGTAACAATGAAACAACGTTAACCGGGACGACTTTAAGTGAGGAGTTACTGTATCATACTTTTGCCTTCAGTACCCATATTGTAAAAGTTCTATAAATGTCCAAACAGAAGGAAAGATATGACACAGCTTTGATGCCAACATAGAAATACCCCTCATATGCATATCTTAAATACTGTGGTGCCTTTTTGATTTGAGCCCCATAAAGACTGCTCTTGGTAGTACTTACATTAACACTGTATTTGTCTTTCAGAGGAATTCAGGCTACAGAGAAGTTGCCTAGCAATTTAGGTTTGTGGGGCTTCCCTCCCCCCCTTTTTCTTTTAAACATATCCCCCCTCTTGTGTAGTTTCAGTGTCTGGAAGCATTTACACAGTGGAAGTTAAATTTCTCTCTCAGTAAAATTATATCAGAGTAAAATGTTAAAACATGTGCGCACATTTAGCATTTCAAAAGTAAAATATTTAATTTGAAGTGCAGTCTTTCAGTTGGGGACTTAAAATTTAAGTCATCTGTCTCAAATTTCATTCCTCATTGACTGCTTAGGGATACAAACACACAGTATCTTTCAGACAGATGTATCATTTGTCTGAAGAAGAAGAAAAAAAAAACAAACACCACATAATTGAATGAGCTTCCATAAATGTACTTTAAGAAGAAGTACTTTAGAGCATGCCTCCAGGTTATCATATTAATTTCTGGTCAACAGAACAAGATTATATTTTTCTTCCGCACACCCTATCTTAATAGCACCACTTCTGTTGCTGCTGGCTAGAAAGTCAACTAAGTGAACTCAGTCAGTCTTCAACGCTGGCCTAATGAGAGTATGTGGGGGGGAGAAGGAAAATGTTAGTATTTAATACAGATTTACAGAAAATGTGGTCTCAAAAGCCAGGTGCCAGTTCTAAAAGGGGCCAATTAAGTTCTCCTAAAAAAAAAAAAAAAAAAAAAAAAAAAGCAGCACACAAACTATTACTGATACCCACCATTTTGTAGCTATGAGAAAAAGAATTATTTCTGTATTTCTTGTTATAATACACCAGAAGTATTCTCCAGGTTACAAACTGACAAGCACTTCTCTCTGGGGATGTCTTCAGAACATTCCATGACCATTATTTTTAATTACTCTCTGCTGAATGTGGTCTAATAGTGACACAATAGAGCCCTCTGAAATGTCTTGCAAAGTTGATACAGCACAGCACCCTGTATATTATACAGCCATGGGAGATGCATCCTTTTTCCCCTTCCTACATGCACACGCTACTTTCAACATTTGTCCTTACTCCTGGGGGAATTCTGTGCCACTATGCTCACACAAAATTCGTGTCCCCTGCAGATTTTTTTTTCTCCACAGAAAATACATTCTGCTGGAGAGGCGCCGCAGTTATGCATTTTACCCACCAGAAGAGGCTATGACACCAGAACTGAGGCATCTGGCTCACCAGATATAGCAGTCAGCAGCCAATACGGAGGATGAGAGGCTGTGTTCCTCACAGCTTCCTGCCCACAGGGCCAGGTGAGGAGGCATGAGGCTATTGGGGGGGAGGGGGAGAAGAGGACAGAGCGGGGCTGCTGGGGTCAAAGTGGACTGGGATTCAGAAGAGCTAGTGAGTGGGACAGACTGTGGCAGGGCTGAAGGGGAGTGGGAGTGCAGGGCCACATCAAGGCAGGAGTGCTGAGTGGGGATGCAGGGACAATGGGAGCAGGGAGAGTAGGGGTAGCTGAGTGGAGGTGCAGGGACACGTGGGAATGGGGGCGGGGTTCAGGGACACATGGACAGGGCAGATGTGCCTGACTGAATTGGAGAGGCTAGGGGTCAGCCAGGGTCTGAATAGGGGAAGTTCCCCAACTCCCTAACAATCCCTCCCTGCCCTCCCAACACACACACCCACCCAGTTCCATAATTTTCCCACCCACACCCAACAACCCCTCCAGGTTCACACCCAGGCTCCCTCCCAACAATTACTTCCCTCTCCCTGAGCGCCTCCATTACCCCAACTCCCCCAAGCCTTTGCATTGCTTCTGAAGGGTGCAGGAAATACATTTCTGTATTGTACTTTAAATGGATTATTACTCAAAGTTCTGTATTAATATACCTAGTAAAGAATCTACGGCAAAACACATTTCCTGAATCTTTTAAGTCTGTATTGTTAGACATACTTGTTGACAGGTATTTTGAAATAAATTACAAAAATGATTGAAACTGGTGTGATTATATTGTGTTATTTTGACAAATAAAATATGCAGAATTGTACAGCATTTTAAAATAGTGAGAGAAGAATTTTAAATGTTTTGGGCCAAAATTTTTGGTGCAGAATACCCCCAGGACTATCTCCTTCAGTTTTCAGCTCCAGTCAGCAGAGTTTTCACTAGCCTCCAGTGTCTGGGGACTACTCTCCTGAACACCCTCTCCCACTTCCAGCTCAGTCTTCTCCCCTATCTCTTCCAACTCCCTGTTTGACCAGAGTGATCCCTAAATGCACACACTGCCAGAAAGAGCTGTGGAATACAAGAAGGAAAATGGTCAAAGGATGCCGGGGAGCGTGAACTAGGCCAAACTAGTTTCAGCAACAGCAGATAGGAGGAAAAGGGAAGAAATTTGTGCTGCTTGAGCCTCATTAAATCTTCCTCTCCACCCCATCCCCCCATAAAGTGCTCCAGGGGAGCAACTTTGACTCCCTAAACTCATGTAATTATCTGACTACTGTTTTCTATGACATGCACCAACACCACTATGATACCTATTCATGAACAGTTACTATTACTCTGAAGTTTGTCTAGGTACTCATGCTTCCTCCCCGACCCCCACAAATATCTCACTGCCTCCCAAGTATTTAAAAATTAAATACCAAAAAATTGCATTTACTTTATTTCAATAACTATTAAATATCCATATTCAGAAAGGACAAGCCTATCCTTTACTCTATTTTGTGATTCTAAGAAGGATTAGTGTCTGTAAACAAGTTATGACTACTTGTGCCACTACTATACATGAAATGAGATGTACAGCTATTCACGGACTATGTTTCAGATACTGAAATCTGAAGTTTCCTAGCTGTAGTTAGCCTCATGCAACAGTAGTATCAAACACATGAAAACTGTATTATTCTTATACTCAGTTGAATAACCAGGTCCTCTTTTGTTAATCAAGGTGTGTGGCTCATAAACTTTGATAATACACCTCTACCCAGATATAACGCGACCCGATATAACACAAATTTGGATATAACACGGTAAAGCAGCGCTCCGGGGGGTGGGGGCGCTGCACACTCCCGTGGATTAAAGCAAGTTCCATATAACGCGGTTTCACCTATAATGCAGTAAGATTTTTTGGCTCCCGAGGACAGCGTTATATCGAGGTAGAGGTGTAGTAATTCTTGTTCCAGAGGGAGAAAGCCACAGATTTGTACTTTGTAAGCCATGAGTGTGTGCTTACACTTAAGAAAAGCAGACAAAGTCTTCTAGACTACCTTGTTGATCAATGAAGCAGTGTAGCTTGTGATTGGCATTGCATCTAGGACTAGAACAACAAGTCTGCTTATTTTTCTGCTGGAAACATCCCCCAATTTCTCTTCATTATTTTAATTTTAAATATTTGAATTGATTTAGTCTAAAATTAACTTGCTCTTCTTCCAATAGACTAGATCAGGGTGAGCAAACTACAGCCCGGGGCCACATTCAGCCCTCCAGACATTTTAATACGGCCCTCAAGCTCCTGCCGGGAAGTGGGGTCCCGGGCTTGCTCCACTCTGACGCTCCAGCTGGGAAACGGGGTTGGGGTCTTGCCCCACTCCGCATGGCTCCCAGAAGCAGTGGCATGTCCCCCCTACAGCTCCTATGCATAGGGGCAGCCAGGAGGCTCCACACACTGCCCCTGTCCCAAGCGCCGCCCCCGCAGCTCTAATTGGCCAGGAACCACAGCCAATGGGAGCTGAGGGGTGGCGCTTGCAGACAGGGCAGCGTGCAGAGCTGCCTGGCTGCACCTCCTGGTAGGAACCAGAGGGGGGACATGCCGCTGTTTCTGGGAGCTACTTGAGGTAAGCGCCACCCAGAGCCTTTACCCCGACCCCCTCCCGTGCCCCAACCCCCTGCCCCAGCCCTGATCCCCCTCCTGCCCTCCAAACCCCTCATTCCCAGCCCAGAGCCCGCACCCCCAGCTGGAGCCCTCTCGCAACCCAACCCCCCAATTTTGTGAGCATTCATGGCCCGCCATACAATTTCCATACCCATATGTGGCCCTTGGGCCAAAAAGTTTGCCCACCCCTGGACTAGACAGTTTTTTAAAATGGTTTTCTGATATTGGCACTAAATCAAACGGGGGAGGGGAGGAAAGGTGCACTTGAGATGCCTGCATGCTTAAAGACAAGGTGAAGGAAGACAAAGTTACCTAATAAGTGTGATAATCACAACTCCTGTGTTTTTCTACTTAAAGTCTTATATAAAAACTTAGCTAAGATTTTTCACCAAATTTAGATTAGAGACTTTTTACTACAGAGTTTCACTGAGCAGTATGTCAATTCAGATGCTCCAGTTTTCCTATTTCCTCCCTAACTGAAATGAGATCTTCCCATTTCCCCAGATTTTACTTTCATAAAAATAATTCAGAGGGTGTTCACACAAGTACTTTCTGAACACTTTATTATGACATTTATATCAGAAATAGCATGTGATAATGGACAACTGGCCATAGAAGACTGAAAAGGAGTTAAAAAATAAGGCATCTGTTGTAAAGCAGGATGGAAGATTATTCACGAGCTTAGAGACTCCTGTACTACCAGTGTCAGATGTCACTTGACAAGATGCTGCTACCAATGGAAGATTTATAAATAGCTATGGTAATTAAACACCTCGCACAGATACAAACCAGGTTATTTAAGGTGAATTATTTCTTGCTTTGTGAATATTCATATTGCTAATTTGAGCAGGAAGCTTAAGCTTTTTAGATTTAAAAATACCTTGTACTGTTCTGTATTTCATTAGGGCCACATGCTGTCCATGCAGGGTTCCCAAACACCAGAAGTAATGCATTCATGCTGTGCTGGGGCAGAAATTGTGGAGCTCATGAAAGGGTTGCAGACATTGCCATAAAGTGAAGTCTAGCAAAAGGAAGGTGCATGCTGGGACCCATGTTGCCAAGGCAACTGCACAGGTTCATTGTCCATTTCCCTTCACAAAGCAAGGCTGCAGAACCAAAACAACACAGTTGTAGGATCTTGGCAGGGAAATTCTTCCTACAACACAGTAGCCCACCCTAAACCAAACTTGACTCTTCTAGTGACAGAAGGAAGGAGGAGAATTTGGGCCTGTGTCTTCAGGGTCATCATCTGTACCACAAACCTAAAATGTAAAGCTCTCTTTAAAAAGCATTTCCCTAATATACTTATGTGAAACTGTGTCAAAAGCCTCACTAAAAATCAAGATGTATCCCATCTCCTGCTCCCCTCCCCACCACCATCATCCACTAGGCCTGTCTGACCCTAACAGCACCCCAAGGCCAGAGGGCATGTGGCTTCCTAGTATCTAGCCATGAGTTTCAGCTGGCTTGAGAGTATCTCAGTTCACTGGTGTAATGTAATATATCACTGGAAAAAATGACACTGGTTATTAATATTGTAAAATGTATGTATTAATACTATATATGGAGTTATGGATGTTCTCTGATATGTTTTAAAATCTGTATTCAAACCACTTAGAAACAGGTCTTTGCAGGTCCTGAATACAAATCAAGTAGGGTTGACCAGTGACAATGGCACTGCAATTTACACATGCAGTAAACAGAACCTTCAGAGCTTACAAATTACTTGGGAAGTCAGCATGTTTAGATCACAAATGACTATACATTTATCTGACAAACTTGGGCAACAGGCAGACACAATGAAGACATGTTTACATGCAAGGTAAACAAAGCCATCAGGAGAGCCAAGTGGGGAAAAGATGACCACAATCTCAATGGGGGATGGAGACTGTGTCCCCAAGAAGCTTTCCTTCCTTTTGAAGCAAGGTCAATGAATGATGATATGCTTTTTCAACAGTTGACTTGACTATAAGGGAGTGGTGGTGAACCCCTAAGTTATCCATCATTTGGGGGACTAAAGAGGCCAGAGCTCCTGCAACTGCAGAAAGAGTGGCCCTTCAACCAAAGGGGTTGAAGTGTCTGGAAATCAATTATAGGTGAGAAACTTGCTTAGGGAAAAGACAGTAACTGGCTGAAATTAGGTTTTAGTCTTGTAAGTGTATTGTTATTTTTGTCTGTTTGTAAATCTAACCTTGATTCCTTTTATTTGGCATCACTTAACCTATTACTTCTGTTTAATAAACTTGTTTTACTTTTTAACTATAAACCAACCCAGTACTTTGATTAAATTAGAGTGTTTGTGAATTCCAGTAAGGTGGTAAGAGGCTGACGTACTGTTTCTTTAAAGGGAACAGCAAACTTAGTAACTTATCTTAGTGTACCAGGAAAGGGCTTTGGGGAAATTCAGGACTGGGGGTGTGTTTGGGGTCACCCCTGCATCATGTAATGGGTGAGAGACTACAGTGGGGCTCTCGGTGTTGTAGGTAGGTGCTGAACCAGGGCTGCACAAAACAGACACACAGGGGACTGCACATTTGAGGCATTTAAAGCACTCAAGGTTACATGGCAAGTGATAACAACCCCTTACTGGTCTGGATTGCACCCCAGAATGTGACAGCCAGTAGCTTTGTCAGAGGAAATGAGGTAGATTTGGCATGGTTTGTTCTTGACAAATCCATGCTGGCTATTCCTTATAACCTTCTTATCCCCCAGGCACTTATAAATTGGTTGCTTAATAATTTGTTCCAGTATCTTTCCATTTACCAAAGTTAGGCTGAGTGGTTCATAGTTCCTCAGGTCCCTATTGTTTGCCCTTCTCCCAGTCTTCTGGGACCTCACCTGTCATCCAGGAGTTCTCCAAGATAATTGCTAATGGTTCCAAAATTGCTTCAGCTAGTTCCCTAAATCCCCTAGGATGATTTCATCAAGCCCTGCCAATTTGAAAACATCTAACTTATCATAAATAGTCTTTAACCTGTTACTTCCCTGTTGTGGCTTGCATTCTTGCTGCCTTATTAATATTAATCGCGTTGAATATCTGGTCCTCTTTTTAGTGAAGACTGAAGCAAAACTGGCATTAAACACCTCAACTTTCTTGAGGCTCTCATTCACTATTAGCTCTCCTTTCCCACCAGGACCTACAGTTTCCTTAGTCTCTCTCTTGCTCTTAGTGTATTTTAAAAACCTTTTCTTATTGCCTTTTATATCCCATGCTAGGTGCAACTCATTTTGTGCCTTAGCCTTTCTGATTTTGTTTCTACATTCTTGTACTATTTTATATGCCTCCTTAACTTGTCTATATTTTCACTTTTTCTATTTTTAGGTTATTAATGAGCTCCTGACGGAGCCCTGTGGGCCTCTTACTAGTCTTCTCTTTTTCCTTTGCATTGGAATAGTTTTCAATTGTCTCCTTGAAAAACTGCCAGCTCTTCTGAACTCCTCTCCCAAACCCAAGATTTAATTCCCATGGGACCCTACCAGTTCTGAGTTTGTTCAAGTCTGCTTTTTTTGAAGTCCATTGTTCTGCTGCTGCTTTCACTTCTTCCTTTCCTTAGAATCATGAAATAATAGATTTCATGATTCTAAGGTCATTTTCACCCAAACTGCCTTCTGTCTTCAGATTCACTACTAAGTCCTCCTTGTTGGTCAGAATCAAGTCTAAAATGGCTGTCTCCCAGTTACTTCCTCCATTTTCTGAAACAAAAATTGCCCCCAACAAAATTGCCCAGATTCCGAGAACTTACTTTTGTTTTCCTTAATAAAAAATTTCCAGTAAGTTTATTAGCAAAAACAGATTCAAGTAGAAGTGAGTAAAAATATTGGAAACAAATGGTAACCAAAACAAGCTTTCTTGAGACCGGACTTATATGGCTGCATTTCCCTCATCTCCTACAAAACAGCTTACCCCTAAGTTTTTTCCCCAGCATTTTCAACCAGTTTGGTTGACCCCTTCTCATAAAATCAAGCCAACTGGCTGCTTTTCCCTCACAGATTGAAGGAATACCTGAGGGTTCATCTGTACTCCAGAGATAGTTTCAAAAGTACATCATCTTACCATAAACAGGATAACTCCTGCTATTTGTATTTTTTCCCTCCAACACCTGTAATCTATTGATTAGCATTTTACTCAGACTGTAAATGGGTTTTTATCATGAATGATACAATACTTCATTTACATGTGACCAGCCCGAGTGAGAAGCATTTCTTCCCCACACCTGGTAGGAGAGTGTGGTTTACCTTTTGGTGATCTGTCTTAAGTCAGACCTAGAGAAGGTAATTTTTAGTAAAAATGGTTACTAACCTTTCCGTAACTGTTGTTCGACATGTGTTGCACATGGCCATTCCACTGTAGGTGTGTGCATGCATTCCAGTGTGCATTTGTCAGAGAGTTTTTCCCTTAGCGGTACCTGTCAGGGTGGAACAACCGCCCTCTATTGCCTTGCACACTGTGCTCAGACATGAAGGGCAGAGCTGCCCCCTACCCTCTTCAGTTCCTTCCTACCGCAAGGCTGATTAGAGGGAAAGGAGAGTGGGTTGTAGCATTGACACATGCAACACATCTCGAAAAACAGTTACAAAAAAGGTTAGTAACAGTTTGAGTGATTGCTCATGTCCACTCCACTGTAAGTGACTCACAAGCAGTCCCAACTGGAGATGAGTTCGGAGTCTATTTAAACAGGGAGTGGAAGACCATTTGTCCAAATTTAGAATCATCTCTAGATTGCCACTCACTATGTTAGGTCTCAAACATGTGAAGTGATGACCAGGTTGCCACTTTGCAAGTGTCTAACAGGGGAACTTTAGCCAGAAAGGTTGCTTGGGACCTAGTCGAATGACCCAACACTCTATTCAGTGGCATCATATTAACCAAATGGTAACATAGGTGAATACAACTGGATATCCAAGATGATATCCTCTGAGTGGTAACAGGACTGCTCTTCATTCTGTCCACAAAAGCAATGTACAATTGAGTCAAAGACCTGAAAGTTTCAGTCTGTTCCAGATAAAACGCTAAAGCTCTTCTAACTTCCAGAGAGTGCAGTCTCCCTTCAGCCTTATTACCATGAGACTTTGGGAAGAAGATGGTTTGGTTAATATGAAAAAAATGGAAACCACCTTCATAAGAAACCTTGGGTGAGAATGAAGGTAGACTTTGTCCCCCAAAAACTGTATATGGAGGATCTGGTACTAGGTTCTTCAACTCCCCTACTTTGCTGAATGATGTAATGGCTACTAAAAATGGTATTTTCATCAAAAGGTGCAACAGAGAACAGGCTGCTAGAGTTTCAAGGTGGGGTGGGGGGGAGGGGTGGTCCCCACCAGGTTTGCTAAGACTAGATTCAGGCTCCATGGGGGAAATATAGGGATATGTACCTATGGAAATAGCCTGTCCAAGCTCTTTAAAAATCTCAGATACTGAGTTGGAAAAATAGAACGGTTATCAGTAGGTAGATGGAATGCCAATATAGCCAGTAGGTGTACTCTGATCAAACTAATCTCCAATCCTTGCTGTTTCAGGGACAGAAGGCAGTCCAGCACATGCTAAACAGAAACGAGGATGAGGAAACCCCTTTCAATCTGGACCAGATGGAAAACCTCTGGTATTTAACTAGGTAAGGAGCACATCCTGAACTTCTCTAAAGCAGGACTCTTCTGCCGATGCTAACCATGAATCCTCCAGTCTGTTAGATGAAGGGAGGAGGATGTGGTTGAGTGTCTATGAAATCAAGTCTGTGTGAAGCAGGAGTGACAGTGGATTGATAGATAAGTGTAAGAGGTCTGAAAACTAGTAGTTGAAGGGCCATGCCAGGGCAAACAGCATAAGATGAGCCGGTCTTTCTTGACCTTGCACAGAACTCAGGCAGAAGAGGGACAGGGAAAGTGTACAGGAAACACTCTGACAACAACAGCAGGAAAACCTCCATCAATGAATTCAGGCTGTGGCCCGCTCAGAAGCAAAACTGTTGACATTTTCTGTTGTCTTTTGTTGCAAACAGATCCACTTGAGTTCTCCAGCATTGGAAAATGGACCTTGCTATGTCTGGGTGAAGGGACCACTTGTAAGGATTGATAAATAGCCTAGTGAGTCAATCTGCCACCACAGTCTAAGCTCCTGGGAAGTGGGCCACTTTCAAAAGTGAAGTAGCTGATGCAGAAGTTCCAAAGCATAATTGCTTCCTGAAAGAGCAGTGAAGCCTGGGCATCCCTCCATTTGTTTACATAAAATATGTCTGTTGTATTGTCAGTCAGCACCAACATGCCTCTTCCCTTGATGTGAGGAAGGAACACCATGCAAGTTAACAGGATAACTCGCAATTCCCTGATATCTGTGTAGACTGAGATCTTGGGGAGATCAGAGACCTTGGGCCTGCGGGGGCCTAAATGAGCCCCTCAAGCCAGGTCCGAGACATCAGTGACTAATGTAAGGGACTGTCGAGGTGGGGTAAAGGGAACTCCCTTGCAGACATTGGCTGAATCCATCCACCAATATAGGAGGAATAAGATCTGTTATGGCTCATGCACGAACATATGTCTGTGTTGCCTCCTTGGAGAATATACCTCAGCCAACCAGCCTTGTAGCAGTCAAACTCAACTTGGCATATTGGACTGCATCAGTGCATGCCCAGTAAAACAGTCTAAGGCTTCTATCATGAGAGGTTAAGCTTTCAAGCCTAGAATGATAACTTTGCATTGTCTGAAGCCTCTTCAAATGGGAGCTCCTGGGCTCTGCAACCAATGAAGGACCTCATTGTGATGGTGGAGGCCATTTTGCAAGCTGCAGAATCTACTGCATCCAAACCAGCTTGCAGCACTGTTCTGGCAACCACCTTATCCTCCTTGATTGTGTCTAAAACTGTTTTGCATAATCTGGGAACTTGTCTTTGAACTTTAGAACTGTATCCCAGGGTAAAATTATAGTGCCCCAGCTAAACTTGCTGGTTTGTAATATGAAGCTGTAGCCTGCCTGTGAAAATTCCTCCAAAATAAGTCCAGCATTTTGGCTTTTTTAATGGGGTTCATGCCTGGTGACCCTGTGTCTGTGTCTCTCTCTCTCATTCATTGGTTGCCAACACTAGAAGGGAGCTGTGAGGGGGATAATTATAAGGGTTCAAGCATCTCTGAGAGGGGACATAGCACCACCTCTCCACCCTTTTTGCTGTAAGTGGCAGGGAATCAGAGGTCTGCCAAAGAAGCTCGGTGGATTCTAAAATAGCATTATTAATAAGCAGAGCTATCTTATCCCAGACCACTGATGACAAAAATGTCCACAAGACTGTTGGACTTTTCCTGGAGTTCCTCTAGGTGGATATCCAGGGTCAAAGTCAACCACTTCAACAACTTCTGATGTGGCCTGAAACCATTAGGAGATGAGAAAATAGGATCTGCCACAATTGCCTCATCAGGAGATGATGAAGAGGATGCCAATGGTACTGGTGGCTGGTCCAGTCCCTGTTCTTCTCATGTATGCTTGTGAGAATGATACTGAGCAGATTCAGTATCCTATGTGGGCATAGGTGCCAACTCTGTGGGTGCTCCAGCCCTGAAGCACCCAGGGAAAAATTAGTGGGTGCTTAGCATCCACCGGCAGCCAGCTCTCCCCTGCTGATCAACTCCAACACCTCCTGCCTGCCATGGATCAGCTGTTCCATGGTATGCAGGAAGCACTGGGAGGGAGGAAGGGAGGGAGAGGAGCAGGGACGGGGCATGCTCGGAGGGGGCGGAACTGGGCAGGAAGAGTAGGGAAGAGGCAGGGCAGGGGCAGAGTGGGGACAGGAAGAGGCGGGGTGGGGCCTTGGGGGGAGGGAGAGAAGGGCCCGGGGCTGAGTGAAGGTTGAGCACCTCAGAGGAAGTTAGAAGCTGACCCCTGTGAATGTGGGGATGCTAACAGTCAGTGTTCCTGATGGGCAGGAGACAGCTGGCTAAGGTGGATGTGGAGACACTCAATTGAAGGGGAACCCTCAAGAGTTCCAAAAGGACCACTGTGACCTCAGTCCCCAGCTGTGCATAGCCCAGTGGTCCTTTCTGCAAGCACCGTGTTGATGTGGAGGCTGAAACCAAGGTGGGCAGATAGTATATTCTTGATGGAAACAACAGCTAGGTTGGGACACCCAGGAGTCCACTTCAGAGTCTGATGAAGAAGAATCCTCTTCTTTCAAACTTGGTAGGGCTTTACCTGTTGGTACCAGTGAAGTAGATTCAGACTCTGAAAAAAGGGGAGATCATCTGTGGCTTTCTCTGTGATGGTACAGTCTTAAAATCAGTATACTAACGGCCAAAACCGCTGGACCTGCACAGTGCAGATGTGAAGCCGATAATGTCGGTAGATGGGTGCTGGTGCGGGGGAAGACTCCTGAACTGCCCGTGATGGTGATACCAAGAGGTTCAACAACTCTCTCTCAGCCTCAAATGCCTCTGAAGTAGATGGTATTGAAAAAGAAGCCTGCAGGACTGGGACATGATGTGATCCCAATGATGATATTTCAAGAGTCAGCATCAACAGGCCCATATTAGGCTCTGGAGTCAACCACCGCCCCTGCTTAGAAGTATGTTCCGGTAAGTGTCCTCTGAGTGCACTCAGGTCTTTAGAGGAGCTTGACCTCTTCACCTCCTTTGATGACCCTGGTCTGAGTCTGATTTACAGTGCCTCCTCTTTGGTACCAGTAATGCTGGAGGAACACTACTAAGGCCTGGTCTATGCCAGGATACTACTTAAGGTGTGAAAAATACACCCCCCTCAAGCCATGCAGTTAAACGGACTTAACCTGCAGTGTAAGCAGCGCTAGGTCAACAGGAGACTTTGGTTGGGGAGGTGGAATATCTACACCAATGGGAGAACCCTGGCACCACTGCAGCATTTTAAACGTTGACAAGCCCTAATTGATGCAGAGGTGATTGGTACCCAGACTGAGGTAAATTGTTCAGATGGAGCACAGAGAGCCAATTCCAGGAGGAGATATCCAAGTCAGACTGATTTTTCCTTTTTGAGCAAGGCTTAACGCCCTTACAGATGCTATATCTGTCACTTACATGAGCCTCCCCCATATACTTAAGGCAGCTGGGGTGCGGATTGCTGATAGCATTGCTTAACGACAAGAGTGGCAGGACTCAAAACCTAGAGCATGCAGCATATCTCCTGTACCGGGTCCAGTAGCCAGTTTGGGTGCCAGAGCCACACCAACAAATTTTAAAACTACACTAACCAACTGTACAGAAACTAAAAGGCCACTATTTTCACACTAGACCACAAGACTTGCAGAAGTCCAACAGCTGGTAGGAAAGACCTGAGGAGAGGATCGGGGCAGCTCCGCCCTTTATGCCTGCTTGCAATATGTGCTTGTGCCACTCTGATGGGTATCACCTAAAGGAACAACCTCTGACAAGTCTGCACGCAAACCTACAGTGGAATGGACATGTGGCATCACTCAAAGAATATACAGACTCACACCCCTGCTCACATGTTTTCCATACACACATCTTGCAATGATTACAACCACTGGTGTGACATAGGCTTTCACTGGAGACCATTCTTTTGGTGAACCCAGGGGATCCCTGCACCCCTACATTCTCCTTTGCCCTCTGGCAGTTGGCATCAAGAGGTCCTGGGGTCACAATTTAAGTTAGCCTGATAGTGCTAATGTCACCAAATGTGACAATTCTCTGCATTTGCTTTCATGAATATTTCAAATATGTTTTTTCTTCCATCTAACTATGCACCATCCAGGTCTGATCGAAGTAGAATCTAGATCTGCAGGTCAATCTAACAGACCAACCACCATAAGCGCCAACTTTTCCCGGCACCAGTGGATGCTCGACCCGCCCCTCACCCCCGGCCCCGCCCCAACTCCACCCTGCTGTGTCCCCTCTCGCCCCACCCCACTCCCCATTCTAACCCCTTCCCCAAAGTCCCTGCCCCAACTCCGCCTCCTCCCTGCCCCTATTGGACTCCTTCCCCAAATCCCCGCCCCGGCCTCTTCCCCGAACGCACCACGTTCCCCTTCCTCCCAGCACTTGCCACCACGAAATAGCTGTTTTGCAGCAGCAAGCGCTAGGAGCTAGGGGAGAAGCAGGGACGCCGCACGCTCAGGGGAAGAGGCGGAGATGAGCTGGGGCGGGGGGGCAGGGTAGGGAGCTTGGCTGCCGGTGGGTGCAGAGCACCCACCAATTTTTCCCCCTGGGTTCTCCAGCTCCGGAGCACCCATGGAATTGGCGCCTATGCTGGCCACTCCATCCATCTAATCAATCATGCTGCAGTGTCAGCAGTATCTCTTCTAGTAGCCTTATACACACTGAATTGAAAAGACGTAGCTCAGAACCCTGTATAACCACACCTGAAAGACCAGTGCCCTCAGAACAGTTTAACAGTTGATCCAATAGGACTGTTTCACAACAGAGAAATGAATAGAACTAATGAAATAAGATTGCTTCCATCTCAGCTATGGGTAACAAGTATGAACAAAACTTGTCATCTATCAAAGCAACTGGACTAAATCAGAATGGACATCTGTCTTCTGTGAACCACTAATTGGAAATCAGCCAGGTTGACTACACCAGTCTCCAAAGCATAAGCCATATTGATTTTCTTTACCTCTTCCAAAAGAGTCCAACTTGCAAATCTGTTGCCTTGCCACAGTCTTTTTAGGTCACCTTACCCCAAAGTGGCAGCTATACAGCATGGTATTTGGTGAAGGTCCAGGTGAAGACATTTTGAGCTTTGGCACCTTGTCTACCCATAGAGGCATTAAAAGGTAGACTATAAGACCAATACCCTCCCCGCCCCCCACTTGATGTTCTTCAGTGATGAGGGGTAGGTGTTCTTTTGCAGGTTGTGAATTAAAACCTCTGTACCCAATGAATGACACTGGTCTACAACACCAGTGATTCTTGCACTTATCATGTGACATGGACCTGTAATGAAAGTAATGGCTCATATGGTCCCATTCCATCCAGTAACAGCCCCAAAGTACTACAGGTGGAGAAGACACTATGCATCAAGATTTTGACTGATTAAAGTCAAGTTAAATCTACTTCAGTCAACAAGTAACTTGACAACTCTCTTACTCTACCAGTATTACATGTTTCAAAATGCAAGGCTTGTGTGCCTACAAAGTTCAAATTGCTAACAGTACTACAAAACAATGAACCAATTCATCATGGTCTTGAAATCAAGCTACAAGTACCCCAACTATCATGGTCCAGCACTGAAGCTAAAGGGCATCACTTTCCTCAAAGAATTGTTTCTTTGTGCTGTAGAAAGTTAAAATTAAAACGAGCAGGTTGGTAATAGAAATGTTTTGTTTTCCTAATACCACAAGTCATCTGCCCTTTGATACCAGGCTCACTTGTACGGATTTCACCACTGGCATGACGAAGGCTTGAATTTGAAAATTTTAAAAGCCTTTATTTAAAAGCCATTAAGATTGCTAAGTGGTATGGTTACCTCTCTGTTACAAAACCCAAACGCTAGAAAGCAAGGAAACTTAGAGTTATATAATAAATCTTATGCTGCTTAAACACATATATATTGTTCGTATCAAGGAAACAAAATGCATTTTGGTGCACACAATAACCCTAATTAGAATCCCCAGATTACTGGAGCTTTCTGTATTTTTTTCCCCCCTGATTTTAGCACCTAAGTTACTCTTTTAGGAAGTAGAGTGCAAAATATCAGTTTTATTAATTTTTTACTTTAATGTCAAAGAAGTGCACTTCAGGTGCACTTCATAGATAATTAAAAATACAACACAACTAAGAGCCACAGTAACAAACCAACCATGTGCCACATACAAAAAGGGGCCACATATTTAAGTTTCCCCATTTCTGCTCTCAAAAAAACCCCACTTTTCTCCCCAGACATAAAAACCCCACAGCCTCAGCTAAACAACCAACTATGCAGGGCTGACCAAGGTGTGTCATTATCCTATACATAATTACAAGCTTTACAAAACGCATTTTGAGATTATGGGTGAATATTTGTTGAGAGTCATAATAAAGGTTCTTGTGATAAGAAAAATGAATTTTTGTACTTTTATTTACACAGTAAATCATACTTGAATAAGAACTACTGCCTTGCTTTAGTGGCTATTTTCTTTTAAATATTTCATGTTTCCTTATGCAGATAAATAAAACATTTTTAAATTTGGCACATCACCATATTGCCAAGTTAAAGGTCTGAGTGCTGCTGATAATTAATTGTGGCTCCTGTGGATCTTCATCTCATTCAAGGCACACTGGAGAAGGGCACATCACGTCTGAGGTTAAGTTAGCCAGATGTATGACAGCTTTGCTTTATTCCAATATTGGTGAAGTACTAAAAATCATGACCCATTAAGTGACAGACTAGAACCCACTATCATTTGTTCCACAGCCAGCATCCAAAACTAGACCTTCCTGCTAAGCAACTGAACATCTCTCTGCTTTAGTTACCACATCTGAAAAAATGCAGCTAGTAATGCACTTAGTGCTTTTTTCTATAGCCTTCTAATCATTTTACACAGACAAGCATTATCCCCCGATTTACAACTAGTGTAACTAAGTGCAGGAATTTGAGTAGACTTATGAGAGTGTCAAATGGTCTATATAATCCTTTGGCAGGTTAAAATCTTCCTCAGTGACCTCATCTTGAACAGACCTGGGCACATTCTCCCACTGCCAAAATGGGAGCGGCACTCAAAGTGGGCAGGAAAAGCAAGAAGAGTAATTTGGCAAATCCTGGAGTTTCCTTTCAGTTTTGAGAAGTTCAAGGGGAAACTCAGTACTTCAACTTATGGGGGAGAAGAGAGAAACAAAAGTCAGCCTTAAAATGGGAAGGTGTTATGGAAGTCAGCTCCTCCCCATAAAAAGCCACAGCTGTCAATGGAAGTGGTCATGAATTTATAACTCCAACCACTTGAAGATAAATCTATAGGTGACAGCTAATGGAGATCTTCCTTTAGCTCATGTTCTTTTAGCTGAAACCAACCAATTAAGGACAATATATTTAGATGTAGAGCCCAAATTGAGGCTCATTGAAGTCTGTGGCCAAATACGTCCATTGACTTAAATAGGAATAAGCTTGGGTCCAAAACTCTCCACTACAAAGAACTTCCCTTTACTACAACCTATCTCTTCAAATTATGCCAGTGCATGAGATGGGACTATACTGAAAGTCTGAGGGGGTAGTTTACAAGCTGTTGGAGCTAGTAGGAGACAGTAGACAAAAGCAAAAGTTTCAAATAATTCTTTGAAGAGATGGAACAAAACCTGACAACGTTTTCAGAAACACACTCCTTTACTGCCATAGTAAATATGGCAATTCAGTCTAAACACGTTTAATAAGCCAAATTTACAAAAGATGCAAAATAGGGTTTATAATGAACAGCTGTTACAACCATAACTATGGGAAAGTTACTAGCTCTCCACAACACTATGCAAAGCTTTCAACTCAGTTTACCGCGATTAAACCTGAAGCTTAAATGGGGCATTCATGTCAATCATTGAATTCTTAAATAGTAAAATGAAAGATCAGGTATTTTATATGAAATAAATAACTGATTAAGTCATTTCATGTTTAGGCAGCTTGTTAGGAAATCAGATTGGGTTACCTCTAGCAGTCAGGCAGAGATTCCTCCCCTCCCCCTGCCTCTTCATGTATTCTGGGGTTTTTCTGAAGGATCAGAGATGGCCATAGCTGGAGATGGGACATTGGATAGTATGGCCCAGTGCTCTGAGCACTCTCTCAGCTGCTTGGCTGGCTGGCTCTTGTTCATATATTCAGGGTCTAACTGATCGCCCCATGTAGGGGGGAAGTGAGGAAGAAGTTTGTCCCCAGATGAGACCGTTGGTAATCTTGAGGGTTTTTTCCCCTTCCTCTGCAGCATGGAGCGCAGGTCACTTGCTGATTGAGAGATACCCAATTCTCTGCCACTGCAGGGCCTCACACATGAGTCCTCCCTATTCTCTGCCTGTAGCACAGAAGTCTCCTGTGGGCTGTAATATTTTGGTCAATTTTTGATTTAGTGTGCAAGTGCTGTTGGTGGCCTGAGATACAGAGAAGATCAGACTAGATGATGGGGTGGTTCCTGCTGACCTTAAACTGACTAAGCACAGACTTAAAAGTAATTTGAAGGTATGGACGGAAGTTAAAATAGGCAGGATAAAAAACATTAAGTGTTAGTAGATAACAGCGTCAAATTGTATTGTCCATTTTATTCAAGCATTTGGGATTGAAATTAAAGGACTGGTGGTTCTGTATGGTTGCCAAAACAGATAATCAGGACTGGCAGTTATCTGTAGTGCTGAGAAGATTTCACCATAAAAGTTATCCTGGTGCTTTTTCGTCATTACAGAATACAATACATGATACTAGTCTTAAGAATAATTAGTATTTGTTTCCATAGGATTTTTACCCAACACAGTGCCAATAAATATGGCTGAGTCACTCTGAAACAGATGTGTATGACAATTTGGAATCTGCTATACTAGCTTTTGAGTTCAAATAAGTATGCCATACGGATTACACTGAAGATTTTGCTCTATAGTTACTGCTAGAGTGGTATTCTGTTTTTCAATTTTTCCTTGTCTTGTGAAATGAATATTTATCATTATGTACAGGTTGCATCATTTCTGCTATATTAAACTAAATCGGTCTCTGGTAGGCTTTTGGATTTAGTTAGTTTCTTGTAGCAGTTCCAGAGGCATTTTTTATAGCTCCTTGCTACTGTATCAAATGACTTTGCAGTCATTTGACTATTCTGTGTTTTAGTTATTTCTAAAAAGAACAGTACTATAGGAAAGTTGATTTAAAAAAAATATTCAGATTAAATGGCAATTCCAAGGTATAAGCCTTCTGGAGCTTGTGTGTTATTGTGCTTTGAAGGCACTGCTTTGTTACCCTTAATAATTTGATCGATTCCCACATCACATGGACCATAACACTTGATGAGTGGTCTTAAAAACTAGGTTGTACAAACAAATGGTATCTGCCTGATTAAAAAGGTCTTAGGTCTGTATTGATTTGTCTGCTTATTTTAGAGTTTGAGGGGGAAAGGTTTTTAGGGTTGCAATGATCTGAAATTCTTGTCATGATAGGACTGCATTGGCTGTCTTGATATGAGAAGTCATGTTTTCAGGTCAATTAATCAGCCACGTACCATTTATTTCTCTCTCTCTCTTTTTTTTTTTTAAAGCAAGCCAAAAGCAGGATACTAAGATTTTGTTTTGTGAAGACTTGCGAGACTCAAAGTATATGAATAATAAAAGGAACTGTGTAGTTTTACCCACAATCCTTCAAAAATTATGGTACTGCAAACCACGGTAGTTTTGCTCTCAGGTACCATAATTAGGTCCTTCTGTCATATTTACTGCTTTATATGTTTCTGTAAAAAAGGAAGGAGAATATATGTATGGTCCAAGACTGTCTTTCTCCAACATTCTTAAGGTGACAGCCACCCAGAGATGCTGATCTAATCTGTCACACCAATCATGCATGAAGAGCATTAAGTACTTAAGATCACTTCTATTCACTGTTTTGGTTAAACATGTTCTTAAACAGCTCAGTAATATAAAAAGTACGTTTCCCTCCTCATTGATGAAATATCAAAAGGATGATTCACATTTAACTCCTCTTCACTTACACATGCTGATTAAGACTTTTTTGCAATTATTTAAGATTGTTAGCTTACTCAATCTATGCCTTATTTTAATAAGAATGTCAGAGAGAGAACTCAAGGATGAATTTTTTTTTTTTTTTTTTTTTTTTTAAAAGGTCACACTATGCATGTAGACTTCAGATTTCACATTATCTCTAAGTTATCTACAGTATGCATACATACTGTAAAAAGAACAATGGCTTGCTGAGAGACATTTTCACAAATGAGGATGAAAATAGAGCATTACAAATCTGTGAATAAATTCTGATACTGTTCCTCATGACAGAAGTTAAATCCTATTTTCCCAGAGGTTCTGAATCTGATCTGTGAACTGCTGGTGGTCTCTGAAGACGTGGCATGTCAGCTGGTACGGTCTCCTTTATTTTCATATTAAATATATTACTTTATACAGCTGTATAAGCAATTAGCATAGCAGTCACAAGAATGTTGCACTCATTAAAGGGAAGGAAAGACATCTATGCAATTGCAACTGGGAAGGGTCCATGATTGTTTTAATAGAAACTGAGTCCACCCTATGAAAATATAGTGTGATCACCTGGGCATGCTGTGAGACCCAGGGAGGAACTTAATTTTTTTTTATTTTTTTTTTAATGCAATGAAATCACTGCATTAGGAGACATGCTTGCTAATGCTGCAGCAGTATAAATATGCTTATTCCCAATTATCTGAAAAATCAGTGTTATGTATGGGATGATCATGTGCATGAATTTTATTATGCTGTCACCCTTATTTCAGGGTAAGTGGCCCACACAAGCTGTAACTGCTCTCAAGTTACATAAAAACGTAATTGTCAATATATTATGCTGTGTTAACAGTGGTAAAGTGCCGATGAATGTATATACTACTTGCTAGTATTGAATGTGCCCTAGTTTAACACACATTTAGCACTGGTCACCCTTTCTGCTGGTGCAGTTATATGCTCTGCTGTTTGTTCAGAAACACTGATGTGACAAGAGATGAGAAAAGTGAGAAGCATGGTCTAGCTGAACTTTGACTACCATTCCAATGGCTGTGGGTCATACCTGAAAGCATGAAAGACAGCCAGAACCTCTTTATAGGGATGTTTGTTTAACTAGGACATGTGGCCAGCAATATATTTCATGTACTGTATTCAATAGTTTTTATGAATAGGAATATCTGGAGGCAGATTTTATTCAGATGTCCACTTAATGCTAACAATTAATTTAAGATTTTTTTTTTTTAAGACTGCAATATGATACTGGAAATTTAAATTGATTACAACTATATACAATTATAGATTCACTGGGTATATTCAAGGCCCTTTATTTTTGTTTAATGTTTCCTGGGAATTTATTGGTATTTATTAAAAAGAAACTAGTGAAAATCAGTACAAAAATAACTCAGTTATTTGGATAAATACTAGGGTTAATATTGGGGGACAGGAAGACAGAAAAAAGCAACAAATGTGTATTTAAAGTAAAATCAGTTTACTGCTATTATTTTTTTCCATAAACTCTAAATTAACAGTATGTACACCTGCATTTGCACCTGTGTAAGAATATCTTGCACTACATTGCCTTACTTTAAAGGGACAGCCTTGCATTTACACAGTCTAATTTATTAATATAAACACATCTAATGTAATCTATTGGATTTTCTTGTCCACAAGTAAGAATCCCAAAATTCGGGTTAAAAAAAAAAATCAGTAAAAACAAATACCCTTTGTAAAACCCAGGAAGTTTTCAGGGAGGAAAAAAAGAAAAGAAAAGAAAAACCCACTAACAAAGGACCTTAGGTATATTTTACTATTTTAAAATATACAAATTCAAGTAACCAATAAAGAATAAGTTTAAGATTGACTGTGATTTCTTACATTATTGCTAGACCTGTACTTCTGGAGACGTGTGTGAAGACACCAGATTGTAACATTCAGATAAGTGGAATAGATATGGAAATTTATCCATTAAGAGTTTTGCAACATCAAGTTACATTAAAGTTATCTTATGATTTACATTACATACATGAAAGTCTGCTTGGAGATTCTATGTTGCATTCAACCTCCTAACCCATTTTAACATTAAGTGGGAGCTGAGAGAGACAGACATTAACTTGCCAGGAGATGGATAGAGGAGGAAAGAGGCCATGATAAAATGTAAGCAGACATAGGAAATGCCAGGAGATATGAGAAAACAGTGACTAGTAGAGCTAAATGGCCTGTCAAGGAGACCTAGAGATTCCACGAGATGTTAGAAGAGATGAATGGTGGCCAAGAGAGAAAGGAGATGCCTGGGAGGCAAAACTAGATACAGGCAGCTGCACAAACGTACATTTGGGGGGGGAAAGGGGAGAGAAGATAGGTCAGACAAATAAAGTAGGGGTGGGAGAAGATTTTTTGTTGTTTTTTTTTTACTTTCCCCTGGCTAATATAGACCATACATATAGCAATTGTTCCACAAAAGGAATTTCACATAAAAAAAAAACTCAACAGCATCCATAATCATTTATATATTGTATATTTACTAGATTAAAAACATGTGACTTGTTGCTTAGGAAAAAATTCACTGAAGACAAATCAGATTGCATTTCTTTAAGAAAATTTTAAAATATTTTTGCTACAATATATTGTAGCTAGAGTCATATGAATGAAAACATCTGTACTTTCAATCACATTGATATTAGGGCTAAAATTAAAAATGATTTTCTTTAAGCATGAAATTTACTCTCCCTACTTACAAACCATGAAATATCTAAAATATTTTTATATCTAACAGGGATATTAAGATACATTGTAGTCAGGCAAAATTACATAACCCTCAAGAAAAAGCTACACAATATGATTATGTACCCTTTTCCCGCATTTAAGGGGCAGAGAAGGGAAAATATCACAGTATGTATTTACCCATAACATAAAAATAATAAAGAGAACCTAATGGTGACCAATTTCCAGATTCTATTTCAGGATCTGGAGAAACGTGTCAATTCCAATTTTGCATTCCATAAACAAATAGAATACATGTTTTCCAGATGAGCAGTTCAAACACACACACACACACACACACACACACACACCCCACCCACATGAGAAATCCAAGATCAAACTGTCCACTTTTATAAAGTGGGACTTGATTTCTATAAAAGCTTTAGGTTTCTATGAAAAATGAAATGTTTCATGCCCAGAATATATTTTAATTAATAGGCAGCTGCTGAGGTAAACAAGATGTCCCCCAGGAACACACTAAGTACAGGGTTTAAAAACACAAACCTGTATGAAATATAACTGTGCTTTTCCTATACCCAGAAGGAAGTCGAAGGTTTCGGAGCAGTCCCTTTGCAGTCAGTCGCACACGCATGTTGGATAAGGAAAATTTCGGGGACCATAACATGTCTTCAGAGCAATTGGAAGACAAACAAGCAAGAAACAGCCTCCATATACTGTCACAAACTATATATTTAAATTCACCAGTGATTGAGGCCAAGCTATACTTGGCAAGGAAAACAAGATTAGAAAGCAAATATTCCTCATTCCTTCACTGTCATTCCATATTCACAGACAAAATAAAAACGTGAGAAAGCAGATATCCACAATGCAAATGCTGCCGGCAGCCTCTCTCCCCACCAGATGTTGCAGAAACAAAGCTTGTCCTCAGAATAAAACCTTCTCTTAGTGATTCAGAAGACCAGCAGCCTCTGAATTACATCACACTGTTCATGCTTAATCTGTTACCCGACTCAGTGGGAATGAAGACCTAGCAGGAGAAGGAGGGGAAAGTGGGTGGTCCCGAAGCTGAATATCACCCAGTAATGTCACAGATCATGTAATTGTACTTCAGAGACTGTTAAGGAGAAAATTACTTTAATATTCCTGAAGGCATATTTTAGTTCTCCTCCCCCCTCAATATAATCAAGACTTGTTTCATTCATCTAATTCTGATTCCATTCTGACCATTTTCTAATTGACTTGAATTTATCCCAACTTTATTTAATTAGGTTTCATGTTTTCTAACAGAAAGGTTCTTTTAATATACATCGAACATACCACTACATCCATACGTAAGTCCTTACAAGTCCACAGAAAATAATGCTATTCTGTACAAACAGTTTAATATTTAGAAGGCTCCTAAGTACCATTCCGTTTTGTGGCCTGGCTCTGCACATTTCAGTATACTGGGATAAACTCAAAGAAGTACTAATCTTAATTTAGTATATGACATGCTCTGGACTTCAACAAGAAACCAGTATTTCTAGCTTCAGCTGTAATCTGATAATGGATTGATTCAAACACTACTGTAAACCACCATTATGCAAGTCCTTGCACAACATGCTGACTTAGTATGTACTTAAATAACCCAAAAGATTTATATTTTTCCACTCATTTATGATGCAAATTATTAAATTATTCTACCTTTAAGTAGAAAGAAATGCCGCCAGATTTCTAGGACCGTAACATAGCCAAACAGAAAAAAAATTGTTTTTTTTAAATCTGGAGTTGAAAGCTAGAAAGCAGAGAACAGTAGTCCAACAGGATTTACTAGGAAACCAGGATAATAGAAACAAAACAAAAATAAAACATGCTTTCTCGTGTCTAAAGTTTAACAGATTAGACTACTGGTCTCAGGCAATTTCTCACAATCAGTTTTCAGCATCCTCAGCCCACATGGCTGAGGGATGCACCTTTCACAGAATTCCAAGAGCAATGGCCTTTTTGTCTCTTAAGAGATGGATGCCAAAATAGCTTTATGCTTCTCCTTGTATTTCTGAAAACTCACTGTTTTGTCCCCAGAGTCAGGATGACTTGTTGCTGTTCTCTTCCTGTTGACTTACAATCCTCCTGTTGACCCTATGTAAATAGGGCTTCCATTGCTTAATTTATGTTAGAGACAGGGAGATCGTTACCATCCCACCTGTCTAGGGAAAAAACCCTGTTTTTCTTGTTTGATCAGAGACTTTAAAAGCATAGTATCTGTAAGTGTCCATAATTCCTCATATATAGTGTTAATCCATACATGTCACAGTTATATTAATCAGCAAAAGACATTGCTCGATACACTTTTATAGTACAACAACATTGTACAATCAGTTGATGCAATTGCTTATTCTTTAGGGGTTCAACATTCCTGTTCTCCTTTTAGGGTGTCTTGGACCCTGATTGTCAGTTTCCTTTTGCAACAGCACATTTTTATATGAATATGAATTATAAAAATGCATGCTGCTGAATACTAGATTTACACTGGTCACCTTCCACTTGCAAGGAACACAAACAGAGATGGCATTTTGTGACGAGAACACGCACAGTCTAAACCCAAGGGTAACCATGAGGATTACTGAGCAGCCCTCTGCTATCCAGTGAAGGACAGGGAGCAAAATATAGCAGGACACAGAATAAGAATAAAGTACGGGACACAGCAGAGGATAAAAACAAAGGGGATGAAACCAAAACCAGAGAAGAGGTGCAAAGAATGTATGCAAGAACAAAGAAACCTTTAAAATGGGACAGGGCTGCTGACTTGAGGTGGACAGCAGAGATACCAGCAAGTCTTGCTTCTGTTTTTCCTGGGTAGAGTAGCTGGTCATTAGAGACTAACAGGGCTAGGCCCTACCAACACCACCTCAACTGTAGTAGAGCCAGGCAAAATGTTTCTCAACTGTGTTCCAGTTAACACTTAAAAAAAAAAAAAAAAAAAAAACCAACAACAACAATTGGGAAAGGAAAGAGCACAGATTCACTAAAAAGCCATCAACTACACTTAACTTGCAAACAAGTTATTAGCATTACGTAAACCTAGCTGATATAGAAGCAAATAAGGCTTCTGTTAGCTGTGGTTTGTCAACAAATCTTCTGAAATTGAATATTCAGGATAAAGTCCCAAGTGGTAAACGGATTTATCTTCCATCCATAGATTTCAACATGCTTTATGAACAAAGTTAGTTTCAACACCCTGTGAGGTAGGGAAGTATTAAAGATGCGATCAAGATTTTCCAACTGAGTCCACATGTGCAATTCAAGAGTAGAGACCTCCGTCAACTGTGTTGACCCTCTGAAGTTAATTACTGGTAGGTGTGCCTGGTGTAGCTGCTGGTGAGGAACAATACCTTCAGTTTTGCTGTCACCAAGGGCTGGTCTACGCTCCCTCTTATCGGTGCAGTTAAATAACTGCAAACCTTTGTGTGGATACATTACATCAATTTAAAGTTAATTAAATTTCTTTGGGCAAGTGAAATATTAAACCATGTTTAAATCTGCTTGCGAGTCCATGCACAAAGTGGCACTGGTTTAACTACATTGATGCAACTTTCATTAAGAGAAATGTCTAAAAGGCAGCTTGCTGCTAAACTGAGGATTGTTGAATCTTGGGCAAAGTGATTTTGATTAATATCCTCTAATCTCAGTGTAGTCTCAAAGCAGCCAAGAGGTCATAATTGTAAACACATGCTTTATACACCCTCAGAGGACATCTTCCAACTAGTCTTGTTCAGGATATTCTTTTAAGATGTCCACCTCTTTTAGAAAGAGGTAGCATGGAGACACTTTTGTGAGATACAGGGAGCTGATACGAAAAGTTATGAATACTTCCATGTCACAATTTTATAAAAACTGTAGGTAATCAGATCAGTGAAGGGAAGTTACTGTATATTGGTTTATTAGAATTTCATGTGCTACTACACTGATCTATACACCTATTATTCTATAATTCAGTGGGGTCTGTGCACAAATGCGATACACAGGGTTCAGATAAAAACATGCAAAACACACACTGATAGCTTCAAGGAGCCTATCTCCAAGCAGTTGCAAACATTATTTTGCCAGAGCTGGAAGTTACCAGATCAAAGGTAGCTCGATCCAAAAGTGGCTCGATTCCTCCAAAGATGAGTCAATTGCCAGAGGTTGTCCAGGTACTTGCCAGTGAGCACTGACAGGGAGAAAAGTTTATAGGGAGCTAGTTGTACCAGAGTCCCCATGCAGATGATGGTTACACACCTGAAAAGCTACAGTTTCAGATAGTATGTTTTAACATTTGCTTTCACCAATACTTAAAGTTTTCACCAAGAGGCTTCTGTTCTTAATACTTGGCTTTAAGGAGGCTGTTCGGTTGCTGATTACCACTGTTATTGCCCTGGAGGGAACAGAATTGCATGGTCACGATACCTTGTCAGACCTGCTGAAGTAAATTATGGTTGATACACAGGCAACTGCAATCCAGGGTGTGGTCTGAGTGGGAGAGTCATACTATTCCACCCCAATAGAAGCGAGAAGCCTGAGATTGGAGACAGGATGCACTTGGAGAGACCAGGAGGAGTCAGAGGTGCAGTTAGCTTGGTAACTATGACAGTCTTAATTCCCTAGCAATAACAGGAGCTCTGTCTTAATTCTTCTGAGATTTCTCTAGCTGAATTGTGCAAGCTTCATGTTTTAACCTAATATTAGTGCTTCTGCCTGTTGCAGTATACGCAGCACTCTTTCTTCCAGAGAAATCCAGTGGAAATTTAGAAAACATGCAGTTTGAGGGGAACCCTATAATTGTACATGGAAAATAACAGCTCACTGCTATTCTAAGCAAAAGAAAAATGAGGTTAAAGTTTTCTTGTCAGTTCCACTGCGACCCACAACTCTGAATAGTATTACAATGTTATACTATTACTTGAAAGCTAAGCTGTATCTGAGATACTGTAGCTATTTGCATGGTCAGAAATACGTCTCTGCATCGCTTTACATTTGGAAAGTTATTACATCCATAAGGCAGAAAATATATATTTTTTTAAAACAAAAGCTTAAATTCTGCAGAAATTCTTAGCTCTCCCTCTCTCAAACAAAGAATCTATTTACCATTGACAAGTAGGTCTTCCCCAGTGGTGGTTGATGCCCAAAATAATGGTGGAGCTGAGCTGCAGGTAGCAATGTGTATTCTACCATACTCTTCCTTGCAGATTGATCCTCTCTTTCAAATTGTGGCACTGGTTGGGACAAGATGGTCACATGAGTATTTTTGGTGAAGAAGTGGGAAGAGAAAGGGGTACTCTTTCAGAATAAAAAATTGGGACACTACACACGAGGGCAGGATGGGATGCCCACTTTACTGTTGCTCTATAAGTCCCTTCTCCTCCTCCCTCTTACACTACCATCTCCCTTCACATATCCAGTTTAACCCACAACCTCATTCACAAATTGACTTAGTTCCCTACTACATTCATATACCCACACACCATGCTCTTCACCTTCTACTTAGAACCAGTCCCCTCCCACCTGATGGTCTTAGGCAAAAACTCTTCCCCCCCCCTCCTAATCAGCACCCATCAATCCAGTTTTGAAGTAGTCTTTAACTGAAGCTGGGTCTGGAAAGGCAGGAGCAGAAGCATGAAGGAGTGTGCAAAGATACTGTTATATTCTGACTCCGGGCTGGCTGACCTGAATAGCCTCATACAGTCTGTATTCTCTGCAACTTCTCCCCACTGCCGTGTATGGTCTGCTGCAGGGTCAGATGTCCCCTGCTGTTAATCAGATATACTGCAACCTGTAGGACTAAAGTAGCTGCAGTCTTTCCAGGAGTTCCTGGGTCAGCAGCCTTTTCTGCACCTCACAACATAAGCTGTACCACACAGCAGATGTGTGTGAATAACTAATTTTTCAGTTTGCTGACCCCAAACCAAAATTATTCCATTTTCAAAATTGCCAGTGAACTGAAATGATCCATTATTTCCCCATCTCAATTCATAGATAAGGCCAGAAGAGACTATTGTGATCATCGGTATAACAGGCCATAAAACTTCCCTGAATCAATTCCAGTTTGAACTAGAGAACACATTTTAGAAAAACATCCAATCTTGATTTAAAAGTTCCAAGGATAGAGAATCTTCCACCGCCCTTGGTAAGTTGTTCCAATGATAATTTACACTCACTGTTATTAAAAAAAAAACTATTATTTTGAGTCTGAATTTGTCTTATTTCAGCCACTGGATCTTGTTATACTATTGTCTGCTAGATTGGAAGAGCCCTCTACTCTCAAATTTCTGTTCCCCAATTTCTGTTGTAGACTGATCAAATCACCCCTTGACTGTCTTTTTTTGAGCACCTTGAATATCACTGTAAGCCATGTTTTCCAATCTTAATCATTTTCATGGCTCTTCTCTGTACCTTCACCAATTTATCAGCATCCTTGAATTGTTGACACCAGAACTGGACACCACATTCCAGTAGTAGTTACTCTAGTGCCAAATACAGAGGTAATGTAATCTTTCCACTCCTACTCAAGAGTCCCTTTTTATACTCCCATGAATCACATTAGCCTTTTTGGCCATAGTATCGCACTGGAAGCTCGTGTTTAGCCATGACCCCCCAATTTTTTCCCCACAGTTACTGCTTCCCCAAAGTCCCCCATGCTGCAAGTATGGTCTATATTCTTTGTTCCTGCATGCTTACATTTGGGTTTACTGAAACTCAGTTTTCTTGCACCCAGCTCACCAAGCAATCCAGATTGCTTTGCACCAGTGACCTGTCCCTGTTATTTACCACTCGCCCAATCTGTGTGCAGGGTCGGCTCCAGGATTTTGGCCGCCCCCAGCCGCCCCCCCCCCCCCCCAAAAAAGCGCCGCAATCGCGATCTGCGTCGGCAATTCGGCGGGAGGTCCTTCGTGCCGAGCAGGAGCGAGGGACCGTCCGCTGAATTGCCGCCGAATAGCTGGATGTGCCGCCCCTCTCCGCAGTGGCCGCCCCAAGCACCTGCTTGCCAGGCTGGTGCCTGGAGCCGGCCCTGTCTGTGTGTTAGAAATGAATTATTTTCTTTTCTTGTAGGTCAGTGATAAGTATTACCCAGCACAGGGCCAAGAACCAATCCCTTTGGGATTCCACTCGAAACAACACTCAACGACTCAGGGATGCTGGAACAATTTTGACAGTGGCTGGGATGAGAACCATTGACCAAACTGTATACCCCTTATATAATGGAAACCACTTCAAGCCAGCACCTATGTAATGAATCTCCATTTACAATTACATTTTGAGATCTCTCGGCCACTATTATCCATTCAACATGTGCCATGTTGATTTGGTATTTATGATGCTGGCAGACCTGGTGCCAGCTTATGTCAAAGCCCCTAGACCTCACTGAATACTGACAAATGCATAGCTGGAAATCAATCTGGCTCACCTGTGCTCTAGTGTTGTTAAAACTGGTATTAGATTAATAGAGATGTGTTTAGTGTTTGGACTTCATTAAATGCTTGTGAGTTGCTGCATACATTAATCTCACTTATTGTATCTGTATCCCATGTTACAAGGTAATCGTTAACTGTTCGTTCTGTTACTATGAAAGTGTTTACTATGAAACTAGAAATCCCCACAGTGAGGAGAGAAGCATTACCAAGTGTGAAATACTAGTTTACCACAAGAGGTGTCATCGCTTGCCCCACAAAAGGCCTATAGACACCAGACAAGCCACTGTGGAACATCATCGGAAAAGACTGTTTATTTTTCCCCCCCACCCATGTAGAGGGGACAAATACTCATCCCATGACAGCTTGAACTCTGGGGGAAAAGGAATAAAAATCGCTGTCAAGAAGAAATTGTCATTATGCTGCTTGGAATTTGGAGAGAGCAATAATTCTAAGCAAAAGGAAAGGATCCCCAAGCTGCTTAGCCCTAAAGGACTTATAGAGCTTGCACATCACAACAGCTTCTACTACTTTCTGGACCGTAAGACTAACTCATTTGTGTGTATATTTACCTCCTTTAACATTGTAAATCTCTCTCATTTCCTTTTCTTAATAAATCTTTAGTTAGTAAATTGTAGGATTGGCTACAAGCACTGTCTTTGGTGTGTGATCAGAGGTGCAAAAGACCTGGGAAAAGTGACTGGTTCTTTGGGACTGGGAGTAACCTGAATATTGTTGGGAATGGAGCCTAAAGCCCTATGGCTAGAGCCTTCCACCCACCACCCAAGGGCTGAATCCTGACTCTGGGAAGGTGAGGAACTCACTAGCTGCCTGCTCCTCCAGCTTGTCTCCCCCCCGGGGGGTGGGGGCTGGGCCCAAACACTACTGAAGGCCTCCTCTCCCACCATCACAGCCCAGGCAGCTGTGGCCACAAGAAAAGCCCCCTGGTGGCTGCATTTGGCCACGGTGGCCGCATTTGAGAAACGCTGATTTAGGAACTGGTGTCTAAATCTAAATGCCAGGACTTTCTATTCAGAATTTCAGCTTCAATTATTGGCACAATAGCAGTCTACCTATCTGCAGAATTGCTATTGTGAACTAACATTAGGTTTTTAAGTTGTATCTAGGATTTCTAAAACGATTGCTCAAATCAGTAGCCACACCACATATACAAAAATAGCACTGGAGTCATGCCTTAACTGCACTTTCACAGTAGACAGTGTTTTGGCTTAAATTCTGTACCTCCTTCTACATATCCTTCACCAATCCAGCACTTCAGCTGTGGTCTATACCAATCAATGCAGACAGAGTGGACACCTCAAGGTCATGGCTGTTTTCACTCACGATCTTTAAAGGTCACTTAATTCTACAAATAGATACCTAAATGGAAAAGTACGCCATACTGCAGATAAGAACTCTGAACACAGATTTTTAAATATAAGCAAGACCTTTTGTGCTAATGGGTGAATAAGCATATCTAGGCAAAAGTTACACTTCGAAAGAGTCACCACATGGAACATCCTTAATAACCCACAGCTAAGCTCCAATGCAATAGGTGTTATAGTTTCTGTAAAATATCAGTGATTACCATATGAATCCAATTAATCATGGCCAAATCCCTTTGCCCCCACAAATTAATAGATTCATAATATTGTACCCATAAATCCCTGAGATTAAGTCCTTGCTGAGTCCTAGCAAAAACAGTTCTTCGCTAATGACCAAAAACCCGATTGTTCCAATTTTGAATTAAACTGAACCTGAATCCAAGCCAGCCCTAGATTTTGCCACTACTCATGCTCCACGTTAATGTACTTTTCAATTAGCTGCATCCTCTTTCCAACTCACGTTACACGGAGGGGGGGTTGTTGTTTTTTTTAAATCAAGTTCAGAATTTTAGAAGTATTTACGTTAGCAATAGAACACATTATTTGTATAGTGTTTTCTTTAAATTGCTCAGCAGGTTGAAAGATTTGACAAGCTCTGTGTTCTTAGTAGAGACTGGTGTTAAACCTCAAGTTCACAACTTCCTTTAATGAACGTAAATTTTATGTTTGGCATAGCAATAAGCCAGTGTTGTAAAGCACTTGGCCTTCAGGCAAAATCCAGTCTGTTTGAAGCTCATCGTGACTGATTTAGATTTCAGAGAAAACAAACCCTTATTTGAAAACAATTTAGTTCTTATGATTGTAAAAAAGTCTTCCAAACATGAACAAAGTATAAAACCAGTGCAGTGATGTCTTCTCAAATCTGTAGAGCGCCTGAAACTCAGATATCAACACCCTACTGATGAATAGGACAATTAGTTTATATCTAAATAATGCCCCCAATTTGAGCATGGGTGAACTACATATGCAAATAGTCAGAAGATAAAACTCTATTCTAAAAGTCTCTTTTCCTCCAGTGACGTTAAATGCAGCAGTAACTTCCTTAAGTACAAATTTCATTACCACAGAAAGATCACAATCAACCTATTATCAGTAGGAGACTTTCTGTGGATCTGGCAGATTACAGGGTCCTTATGCCAAAGATCAGGGGTGGGCAAACTATGGCCCGTGGGCTGGATCCATCTTGCCAGCCATTTCAATCTGCCCCTCGAACTCCCGCTGGGGAGTGGGGTCTGGGGCTTGCCCCGCTCCGGTGCAGGGTCGATGGCCACTCTGCGCGGCTCCTGGAAGCAGCAGCATGGCCCCACTCTGGCTCCTACATGTAAGGGCAGACAGAGGGTTCCGCACGCTGCCCCAAGCGCCGCCCCCATTGACCGAGAACCGCGGCCAATGGGAGCTGCAGGGGTGGCGCCTGCGGACAGGGCAGCATGCAGCAAAGCCGCCTGGCCACGCCTCTACGTAGGAGCCAGATGGGGGGACATGCCCTTGCTTCTGGGAGCTGCTTGAGGTAAGCGTCGCCTGGAGCCTGCACCCGAGCCACCAGCCCCCACACCCCAACTTCCCCACACCAGCACTAATCCCCCTCCCGCCCTCTGAACCCCTCAGTCCCAGCCCAGAGCACCCTCCTGCACACCCCAAACCCATCATCTCCTGCCCCACCCGAGAGCCTGAACCCCCAGCCAGAGTCCTCAGCCCCAACCACACCCCAACCCCAACATTGTGAGCATTCATGGCCCACCGTACAATTTCTATACCCAGATGTGGCCCTTGGGCTAAAAAGTTTGCCCACCCCTGCCATAGATACAGCATACGGACAATTAATAAAAATGTCACTTGGTCTTCACTAAGAGTGACACCCGCACAGTTAAGTCAAAGACGGATGTCTAAAATGTCAGAACAAAAGCTTTACGTAAGAACTGCAAGCTAATAAAAAAAAAAAAAAAAAGATGCTGGTCCTCATTCTGCATGGCACTAGCTGGCATTGGGCATTCAGTTAATTCTGAAGAAAGATCATGTGACTTTTCCTTGAAGTGTAAAAGAATTGTACTACAGAACATCCAAAACAAAACCCCTCAGTATTCCTCACACAATTTTTTTCACTTTGATACAGCTCTATGTAATCTGATCAATGAGAATGAAAAACAAAAAAGTAAGCTTCTGAAAAAGCAAAAAAAAAATTCATTAGAAAAGCTTGTGAGCACAAAATGGTGCATGGTCCATAATTCCAAAGGGCAGGAAATAAAGTGTTTTAACTTGAGGATCAACTTTCACTGGCATGTGATGAATTATGCATTTCAGTGTACAAAGTGTGGCTCACTTGTTAGCAAACGAATAGAGAAACTCATTTCCCAACATTCCCCCCCCGCCCCAGAGCAGGGCCAGCTCCAAGTTTTTTTGCTGCCCCAAGCAAAAAAATTTTCCTGTGCTTCCCGGCCCCGCCCCAACTCCGCCCCTTCCCTGCCCCATTCCATCCCCTTCCCCAAATCCCCGGCCCCGCCTCCTCCCCCAGGCCACTGCATTTCCCCTCCTACCCCTCCTTCCCAGCTTGTAACCCTGGGGGGAGGGCCCAGAGGAACCATAGCTCACCTCCGCTCCACCTGCTCCCCTGAGTGCGCCGCCATTGCTCCCCTTCTCCCCCCTCCCAGGCTTGCCGTGCCAATCAGCTGTTTTGCGGCAAGCCTGGGAGGGGGGAGAAGCAGAGTGGCGGTGCGCTCGGGGGAGGAGGCGAGGTGAGTTTGGGGGGGGAGCGGTTCCTCTGCCCCCCCCGGGTTACTTCCTGCGGCCCTCCGCGCACCCCCCACTGCCGCAGCTCACCTCCACTCCGCCTGCTCCCCTGAGTGTGCCGCCGCCACTCCGCTTCTCCCCGCTCCCTCCCAGGCTTGCCACAAAACAGCTGATTCGTGCGGCAAGTCTGGGAGGGAGGGGGGAGAAGCAGAGTGGCGGCGGCGCGCTCAGGGGAGCAGGCGGAGCGGAGGTGAGTTGCGGCTATGGGGTGGGCGGTTCCTCTGGCCCCCCCCCAGGGTTACTTCCTGCGGCCCTCGCCACGCCCCCCCACCGCCGCAGCTCACCTCCACTCAGGGCCGGAAAAAAAAGGAGCCGGAGTGCCGCCTCTTGGAAAGCGCCGCCCCAAGCACATGCTTGGAGCGCTGGTGCCTAGAGCCGGCCCTGCCCCAGAGATCTCTATTCCAGTCCAGATGCATAGGTTTAATTGCGCCCACTGCCAACAAATGGTGACAAAATAGCTAAATCTTGGTGAGATTACCCCTTCTGCTTCTCTGAATTGACGGACACATGGGCTCACAGAACTCCACTGAAACTAAAAAGTAGTACTAGCAAAACATAAGTGACTGCAGAAACCAAAGTAAAACTCTATTCAAAGTCACTGTGCTAAACTGCTGCATCATGGCAAGGGTATGAACTTGTAATAGAAGATCTCAAAGAAAGGAAGCAGACAAGTTAAAAAAAAAAAAAAAAAACACCTCTCTTCTCCTGTATACAAGATCAAATTCCAGACACTTGGAATCCTTGTATTGGTTTAGTAAAAGTTAACATATGATCCACAGATTAAGGTCAAAAGTGATTTGTAATCTAGTTTGATCTCCTGAACAACAAGAGAGAATTTCTCACAGTAATTCCTGCATTAGGCCCATAACTTCTGGTTAGCTAGAACACATCTTTCAGAAAGACATCCAATCTTCATTTGGGAGGTGGTAGTGTCTTCCAGAGACATGTAGCACCTTTCCACCCTATGTTGCATCCAACAAGCTTCTAGTTCTAGTGAAGGGACACATTAATGCTCCAGTGGCAAGTTTAGTATTCCTATCACAGATCTTTTCTCTCTTTTCACAAAGACCCCATTAATCTGTTCAAGTAAGTTGGAAAGATCTTTACGTACAAGGGAATGTCCACCCAAGATTTATTCTGCCTCTATCAACTGGCTGGGTAAGAACTAGCTCCAGGTTTGTGGACTGGTATGAAATATAGGAGAGAGAAGAACTATTAAACAAAACAGAAGCCTCAGAACAGAATTATTTAGAATTTCAGCCACTTTTTAACCTCTTGTCACTCTTCCCAATGTCACACAAGTTGATACCAACATTTCTAGTTAATTGCAACCTACCATTCAAGCACAGCATGCAGTAACATACGCTGAGGCTGCTGCTACTAAAAAAAAAAAAAAAAGAAAAAAATGTCAGCACAAGCCATAAAAAAAAAAAAAAAAAAAAAAAAAAAAAAAAAAAATAACTGAAATTCTAAATAATTCT
>NW_020664417.1:48256563-48326461 GCF_002925995.2 Terrapene triunguis | reverse complement strand
AAAAAAAAAAAAAAAAAAAAAGGACAAGCTTCTGTTCAACATGAATCAACCAGATCTAGTTTGTGTTAACAAATTATTGCCACATGACTAAACTGCAAAATAACTATATCCAAATTTGTTACCCATATGTTTCTTGTATGTTGCTTTTAAAAACTTCCATTTTGTCTACAAAGCATATAGATGAAAAATATTAGTACAGACTCTACAGTTTGGCAGCTGGATGGTCTAATAGCACAGAACTAAAGCACAGAGAAAAAAGGTAAAATTGTATGTTTGAAACTTGAGTCTTCATGGTTGGTTACATCATACTAACTTCTTGTGAGGCTACTTAATTTAAGAATGAAACACTAGGATACTATACCAAAAGCATCTTAAAGATGGCATATAAGGATATATAATTGTGGGGACCTCCCCTTGTTATCCATTAACAACAATTTAGGGAGAAAACAGGATTGGAGAACTCACCGGAATTGAAACCTGACAATAGTCTTCGGGGCCCATTCAGTACAGGAGTACCTATAATGTTCAGAGAAGATATGGATGTAACATTCTAAACTGTATTAAGATTTATGAATAAATTCCAGTAGATGGGTAAAAAAGCATCTTCCCAGCCTCCTTTCATGTACCCTCCTTGTGGGGTGGCATATGTAATTAAGTAAAATATTAATATTAATCCCAAAATTTGCTATGACATTAAGAAGCTGGTAAGATATGGGAGAATGAAACACGACAAGATTCCTGTTAATTATGAACTGTTTTACCGTAATCAATCACTTTTAATTGACATCACTAGTTAAGAGCTTGACCTTTAACTATCCCATTTGTTAGCACTGGTAGTGCTGTGCTTCATGTAAGCCAGATAGTACTATTTGATTTTATTCTGTCCACAGTATTGCCACTTCTAAGGCCTTTAAGAATGAAGTGGCCTGTAATAATTGTCAGCTTTAATCTGTGGGCAGACATTTACATATCCTTCTCAAAAAGGAGAAAAACCAGTGGTTACACACTAAAGAATGTAACCTTTCAAGTTAACAGGGGGGAAAAAGCTAATTTGTCTTATTAGTATGACCTAAGGACCACATAACTGACAGTAACCTTTAGTGTAAAAACTAAGTAAGTGGAACTATTACTGATAACTCTTGCATGGTAGAGACTTAAAAATAAAGAATTTTAGAGTAGGTTTATTGGTTTTCAAGAACACTGTTACTTGGTCCAATTTGCAAAGATAAAAATAAAGAATTAAAAGGCTCAACTCATCTGGCTGTGCATAGGAAGTATCGAGATCTCCATGTGAGACCTTACAAGCATACGCTTCAGTAAGTAGGAGGCAACACAATTTGCATTGTATCTTAACTACTGTACATTAGTCTGATGCAGTGTCTGATGCAGTTCAATTTTAACTCTAAGCCACATGATAGGAACTTTGTGAGTAGTCAGTGAATACCTGTGACAAGGTGTCAGATTCTAGAACCTTTCATGAAGATTCATTTCTATACTTTTAAACGTGTAGACAACCAACTAGATATGTCCTTTTAATTCTAATTTAATTCTAATAATTTAACTCTAATTCAGCATTAAAATGGGTTTGGGTATCTGAGACAGGGAGGTAAGGGGGCAGAGCTGTTATCTAAGAAACAAAAACTCCAAGAAGGGGCTAAATTTGGGCCTCATCTTGTATGTATACTCCAAGTAAGCATTATTCAAATCCTGCTTAAAAACATTTGTTTTTATAAATACAAATTTAAATGTAGATAAACAAGTGACATTACAGGCCCTTGAATCTTTTTTCCAGAAAATGAAAGGTTAGTATTTCACTCTGATGACAAAGAAAGTAAATTAGGGATTTTTGTATTGGGGACAGATTTGTGAAATCCATCTCCACTTTCAAAGTTTCAGCTACAGCTGAAGCTCTGCTAGAACTGGCAATCTTGAGCATTTCAAAATTGAACAGCAGAGCTCTCACTAAAGAAAGGGAAGACTGCAAAGTGTAAATGAGAAAGACTTTACCCAATGGCTGGTTGCCTCTTGGCTCACTGGTTTTCCTTGCTGGAAGAAATGGTCCAGCTGATTTTGGTATACATTGGTTCAGTGAACCAGACTTGTTCTTTGTTCCTAAAAAACCAAAGACTTAGATTAGGTTTTTAAATTTAAAACTAGATCCGTGATAAGAACTTGTCCAATTTAAGAAAATAACTTAAGGTTACTGATCATTTAAAACCCTGAACTTTTTTTTTAAAGAATCAACATATAGTTAAAGAGGAAATTGATTCTGAACTATAGTCTCCATTAGAAAGATTTCTAAAATGGCAGAACAATGACTTAGATGAATAAAAACTACTTTAAGTCAATTTTCTTTATTGAAAATTGAGAATGGAAAAAATAAGATACTTTTAATAGTTTTAAGTTAATAAGGAGGGTTAGTAAACACATTTTCAGATGTATTCCAAAATTAAATTTACCTTATTACATCTAAATATAGAAGTGGCAACAAACAGCAGCAAAGTACCACCACCTCAAAGCCTCTGCCTTTCATACTTAAAGTTACAAGTTATTTTATAGCTTGTCATCCTCTCAAAGCATTAATCACTTCTGTTAGTTATTCAGTGTTTTAAATTCAATTTTTTCTGTTGTGGTTTTCATTAAACTATCTCAAATTCCTACTTTTCACTGAAATACAATAATGTGCAACAACACCACTCCTGACTTAAGACATGTCAGAGTTCAGTAACCTGTTAGCCCAAAATGTGCTTGACAGAAGCATTTTAGCAGTAAGTATTTTGGAGAAAGCTTTTCAGCCATCTCCTATTATGCCACTTCATTTTGGCCAGTGAATGAAGCTGCTACTCCATTCAGACCATGTATGACAGTAGTTCATATGCTGTATTGTACAAAAAGATTTAAGAAAAACCTGCACCTGGTCAGTTGCATTTTATGGTTATGAACAGCATTATTAAGCTTATCAACTGATGGAGAAATCCTACATACACTCACTTAAGAATGTGTCTGTGCTGCAGCTAAAAGGTGAGATTCCTAGATCTGGTAGACTCACGCTCTAGGTCGACTTGAGCTAGAGCACTAAAATCAAAGTGTAGCTGCAGCACCACGGGCTGTTACCCCAAATACATACTTAGAATTTCTGATGGGTTGTATTCTCGTGGCTAGCCCAAGCCGCCCTGGCCACACTGCTATTTTTAGTACCCTAGCTCAAAGAGAGCTAGAATGTGGGTCTCTAAGGGAGCTGGGAATTACACCTCCCAGCTCCAATATAGATACTGCGTAAGTGGAGAGGAACCAGAATGAAATGTTTAACAAGAAACGGGAGACGGTGTTTAAAATAAACTACTTGCAGCAGCAGAGATTATAGCACAAGTACCCAATCTCTGGCAAAAGCAAAAGCAGAGCTCTGATTTCTCCTTAGCCGGTAAGAGGAATTAGAAACGAGGGCAGTAGAAGGAGCTAATGTCTGGTTGAGGAGTTTCTGGGCTCCTGTTGGAAGGTGGGGCAGTAACATTGATTAGGGCAGGCTATGTATCTCAGCCACTAGTACCCTACTCAATGACTGCACATTCTCTCCATGGTCCCCTCACCCTTGGAAGGGTGAGATGAGGACTACCTTTCCTCAAGCTCCCTCTCCTCTGTGGGTGGAAAAGGGTGGGGTCAAGGTAAAGTTATATAATATATGACAACAGATTTTGCATTAAGAAGTCTCTTGTAATGTTAACATCATGCAAGTAGAGTCCGAATGAACTCTCCCCTGACATCTAGCAGTGAGCTGTGGAAAAGGACTTCAGGAGCTGATCTCATTTGCATGGGCACACCCGCCTTGCCTAGGTGCTCAGCATGATGGGATTGCTTGCCCAAATGGTCACTTTTGGCTGGTGTGGGATCCCCAGTCTCCTTGTTATTGGGGCAGGAGTAATAAAGCATTGTTATCCTTGCTGTGTGAATCAAGGGAAGCAGAACTGTACTTGGCATTTCCCAATTGAGGGACTCATCCTCAACTAAACGGCAGTTGCTAGGCAGGGGACCTGGATTCCAAAGCCCATGAGTTGAGAGAGGGTGGGGATAGGTACTTGTACCTGATGGTATGAGCCTTGCCTAAAGGCCCCAGACATCATTTGACCCTTTCTTTCTCCACTGTGTAATAACAGAGCTGATTTAGACTCAATTGAGAGTCTTGTTACAGGCAGCAGAGCTGAAATCATTGATACCTAGATCTAAGTATTAGACCTGCTTTGGGACAGTGTCTCTGATGCAAGAGACTACCCAGTGTGCACCAGCAGTTAGGATTCCCCACTGAGAGAGGAAATCACAGAGCTGTGTTAAGAGGGGGGGCCCTGAAGACATCTTGATGCAGCCAGCAGGGCAGCTGGTGGAGAGTGCCAGAGCAGAGCCCCACGAAGAGGGGTGGTGAGTGAGTGCCCAAGCAGGGGGGCAAGTAAGGTGCCTCCTCTCCTCTCCCCCCCCGCCCCACCACCCAGGGTGGGAGGTGAACTCTGCAGATGCACCTCTGAACTCTGGATCTGCACTGTCTAAGGACAGCAACTGAGAGTGGGGTGCAGAGAAGGGACGTGCATGTTAAAGGGACCTCTGGGTTACTGGACTTAAGACCCTGAGGGAAAAAGGACACTGCCCAACTTACTTGGTGGTGGGTCTTTTGCGCATGGTTTGTGTTTATAAACCCTGTTTGTGGTGTTGCCCTAAATTAATGCCGCATTATTTCCCTCCTTTTCTTAAAAGTTTTTTGCTACACTCAGACTCTTTGCTTGCGAGGGGAGAAGTATAGCCTCTTAGAGGCGCCTGGGGGTGCGGGGGGGGGGGGGTGGAAAAGGGAGAGGTATATAATTGTTCCAGGTCACTGGGTGGGGGCTCGAGACGGTTTTGTGTTGTATTGGTGAAAAGGAACCCTTAGGTACTGAACCTGGCCCTTGTTACTGCCAACTCTGACTGGCAGGAGGTTACAATCATCTAAAATTAATTTGGGGAGAAGCATTTTAAAAAAAGCTCTAAAATGGCAAGTCAAGGTTTCCTTCCCTATTTTACATTCATACTTATTCTTCATCCTGGTCAAGTCTTAAAAGTAGCATTTTTATGAGTGGGGATGGGAATTCATAGATTCCATAGCCAGAAGTGACCATTGTGATTATCTAGTCTGACCTGTAAAGCATAGGCCATAGAACTTCCCCAAAATAATTCCTAGAGCAGATCTTATATAAAATATCCAATCTTCATTTAAAAATGGTCAGTGATGGAGAATCCACCATGACTCTTGGTAAATTGTTCCAAGGATTTATCACTCTCACTATTAAACATTTACGCCTTATTGCCAATCTGAGTTTGTCTAGCTTGGGGAGCAGTAGGGATATACCCCTGCCCTGTCTCAAGCGTTCATGTGAACAGTGTATTGACTGGCTATGGTCTCTTGAGGCCATACTTGGAGTATGTCCACAAAGGCAAAGTAAAACCCACATCTAGACTGTGCCAGTTGACTCAGGCTCGCACTGCGGGGCTGTTTCATTGCTGTGTAGACTTCCAGGCTCAGGTTGGAGCCCAGGCTCTAGGACCCTCCCAGCCACAGGGTCCCAGAGCCTAGAAGTCTACACAACAATGCAAACAGCCCCGTGAGCCCGATCCAGCCACAGGTGTCTCTTTGCTTTGTAGACATACTCTTGTTCTCTTTGTCCACTTGAGGACATGAACTCCTTTTATACATATTTTTTTGCCTTACCCCGCTCTTTCATGTTGTGCTCGGTTACCAGGTAACAAGTCGCGCGAAGATAGCCACCAAGATAGACCATCTACTCCCTTCTATTTTGATTTACTTAGCCATTGGCAAGTGCCCTTTTCCACCTCCATCTCCAACAGATACCAAACAGTAATAGTTCAAACTTAGGCTTAATGCAAAAAAACTTTAAAGGCAAACTCAGCAACATTAAGGCAGAATAATATTGAATGTATGGGTTTTGTTACAGTCATATGTGGCAAGTGTTTGGTATAACTGAGTATGAGATCAGATCACACTTTCTGTTAGAGTCTGATGAAGGTGCTGAGAGTTACTACTTTTCAATATCTGTTGGAAATGGAAGTAGTCTTAAGGTCATTCTGGAGCAAATACATTTATATACAGTATCTAGTGGACCACTTATCTCCCATTTGCAACAGCATAGCAATCCTCTGGCAACTACAGCAGAAGTAATATATTTTTGGCCCTCTTAATGCAACATGAACAGCTGGAAATAAGACACCATCATGTAATCAGCTAGTTTTCCACAAAACTACCAACAAGTGTTTCTTGGACCACTGCTTTGGGCAACAGTAATGTAAAACAATGTAAGCTGGTGAAGAATTACTTTAGTTTCATTATGTACAAAAAGATCCAGATACCTTTTGGAGTGGATTTTAAGGAGTACACTCTAGGTCTGGGCACTGGCTTCAAAGAGATGGATCCAGAAATGCCATTTTGACAGGTAGCTTTTGAAGGCCATTCTCCATTCTTGACGATGATTGTGGCACTTGTAGCTATTGCAAAAATCATGTATAGAGAGAGAGTTAGAGAATTAGCCTACCACATTTAGCTACATGTTTTATAAAAACGAAGTCTCTTGGGTAAGTTACTGATGGTCCTATTTCCTATAGCTTTAATTAGTAACATTTTATAATATAATCACAAATAGCTGAGTATAGGCTTCTGTATTTCCATCTTATCCACATGGATAAATTGGCACAAAGCTTTGTCTGATATTCACCAAGACTAATCTCATTGTATGCATTTCAAAGTCCAAGTTTTGCAGCTTTGGTTTGTTCACACAGTCCAAGTCAGGCATGTGCAAAAAATGCATATGCCCTTTAGACATTTGAGCCCATAATTCAGACTAAAGAGTTATAGTTGTCTGATTATACTCCTGAGAATTTCATAGTATATCAAAGTATTACTCAAAAATAATTTTGCTGTTATATATTAAACTTCCACCAGTGAGACACCCCCAAATTGTTCTATATACAGTAATATAAGATGTAAAATAGCCCCACCAAGTTACTGAACAGCATCATGCAAGTCAAGCCAAGGTGAAAGCAGACTGGTTTATATTTCTATGGTTCAAGGTGAATTGCTGAGATCAGCATCTTACTGCTGAAATACTACACCTTGCTTTATTTTCTTTGCATGCAATTACTCCTATACAAGGAAAAAATAGCACTTGGAATTCATACTTGCAAGCCTTACGATTTACACACTCGTGTTCTCAATCTTTATTTACATCATAATACAATTTACCATGTGCACACTACACAATTGCTAAAAAAAGGTCAGGGTGCTGCAATTCTAATTTTGCAATCCTCAACCACATTTACTAGTGCAAATAATTCACTCACATGCAAATTATACTTTTCTTTATTATACACAATTACATTATGCCAAAATTTCACAAACACAGAGTTTCCTTAGAAGATAGAAGAGAGTCATAAAACTGAAGTGCTAATTAGACTCAAAGGCAGCATATTACTATCATAAGAAACTTAACCCTCTAGGAGAATCATAACAAAGGACTGATCAGGCAGCAACAGGAAGGTTATATTTTGTGAATTTTTACAGAAAAATATCAACTAAACATCTTAAATATCAAGCTAAACAGTTTGTCAGTTTAATGTCAAACAAGACTATATTATCCTAGGTTTTACATTACACTACGTTTACTGAAGAAGTATCCCATCTTGACCTTTGAATGTCCCAGTAATCTGATAGTGATGAATTTTAGATTTTGCCAATTATGATTTTATTTTGATGTCATTGTCTAATAAGCTAACTATCACATAAGGACAAGAATAAATACTCTGTATACCTCTAGAAAAAAAAGTAAAAATTTACTGATTCTCTCTACAAGATGGTTCAAATGTCAGCAAAAAAATGCACTGCACAGAAAATATTAATCACATGTAATCCAAATATGATTACAATCACAAAAACATTGAAGTCAAGATTTAGTTTGAACATTTTCTGTAAATTTATTAATTTAAATTAAGAAAAGCATTTTCTTTGGGAAAACAGCAAATTAAAGCATTTAATTTGATAGATTTTACCAACTAACAAGAAACCAAACATGCTTTTATTTAAAAAAGACTAACAACCTACTTCTTTTCCCAGTAAACGTGGCTAACAAAGGAATAATAAAAAAGCTGTAAGATCCCACTACCAGCAAAGTCAATAAGGTAATATCATAGTGGCTTCCTGAATCAGTCGGTGGTGCTAGTGTAGAATTGATGAAAATATGAGGAGAAAAATCAGTTTCTGTACAACTGCGGAGTCCTCCTGGTATAGTCATTTAAAAAGAATCAAAGCAAGCTTAAAGCCAGAAAGACTGCAGCCATGTTCACCCTCTCATATTCCTCATGCTTGCTCTTAGTGAATTAGAGTGGAAAGAATTGTAAGCTTCAAGGCAGAGGACAAAAACAAATTAAACCAGCTAGCAAATCACACTAAGAAAGAGTCATCGGTTTGGATGCTTAATCTGAAAGGAATACATCTCTTTGTTATGAAGCGATGAACCTTTCTTTGTTAGTAGAGAGAGAGCACAAAGCGTTTACAACCTCCTTAGAAATTTCAGTCATGGTACTAAAATTGAACAGCAAAAGTCAACATGGCTGTCAGGGCAACAGAACCAAATCTGATTATAGAAGAAATGTGTTGCAAATTTTAATACAAAAAATACATATTCCTTTCAGCCCATGGTAGGTTTTTATTTTCAGGAGAAAAGAAAAATTGCAGGAACAAACAGGACAACTCAGTGATAAAGAAATGTGTACTATGGATCATCATCAATTCAGAAACATTTTTTTTTTAATAAAGTAATTTAGCATAAAGGAACTTCCTTCCCCAACCCCAAAGACAAAATAGGACAATGTAATAGTAAGAGGATATTTGAATTTAAATTTAAATAGCTTTAATGTTAGAATCACTTTCCCCATCAATGGGTTAATTTATGTTGCTTTTTGCATGTTTTTCATTCCCTAACATTCCTGCAACTGATATACAGGAGTTTTCATTCATTTATCCACTGTTTAAGGCCATAAACAATATGTAATTTAGACTGATCATCATTTTATCAGGAATTCATTGTTTTTACATTTAAATTGTACACCCAAATGTTTAAATTGTACACGATGATGTTTACTTTAGTTTAATCATTTGAAACTGTATATTTCAGAACATTCAAACAAGAAAGCAATTAAATGTTAAAGTCTCATCTATATAGTACATTTCTTTAAGAACACACCAGAATAACATATGAATTATAGTTCATCAAAAAATGGGTACAAAGGGGCTGTTATTGCACTGTTCTCAGTGTTACCACAAACATCCAATTCACAATGCTCAAACTTTCTGAACTTATTACACCATATACAAAAAGCCCTTTCAAGGAAAGCATCGTGCTCAGTAATGCCAGGAAGTTTTGGAATGCACCGAGAGTGTGTAGAAAGTTTTTTAAATTAAAAGAAGTTCATTTTTGCTAAGTCAGGCACCAAGTCTCAAGACCCTTCAACTGAGAAGACTACAGGATGTGCCTCTTAGGATGAAAGATGTGTAAAAAGGCAACATTCCTAAGGGCCAAAACTAGTAATCCTTAGCTAGGCAATAATCCCATTCAAATAAATTTTTCCCAGCTAAGGACTGAAGGATTTGGTCCTGGAGAACAATAGTTAACAGCAGAGAACTCTGACAAAGATACTTACAATTATTACTGCAAGTACTTTGCTCACTCTGGGTACTGATTGAAGAGATGCTAGCAGTTCTCCGAATGGGCACTTTTGATTTAATTAGTGATTTGCCAGAACTGGTCCAAGATGCTAGAGATGTTTTCACAGAGGCAGGCTTCCCTCTGGAAGAAGTTTCCACTCCTGTTAATTTAAGGGAGAGAAAGATAGAACTTTAAAGAGACGCTGATAGCTGAAGCCTAATGCATGCTGATTTTCAGATGAGACACAAATAGCACCAATATGCAATTTCTTTTGGAAAGTAAATTGAGCCATATGAAAGCAGAACGAGCACAAGCCATGAACAAGAGCAGCAAGTTCTACTATACTTGGAATGATAGCTCAAAAGACTTCTGGGTCTGCAAGATTGGATAAATCGTATTCTCAGAACTTTGTTGCCATTCAGTTATACTGGCACAAAGATGTTTTTGCATAAAATTTACCATGTCCTGTCAATTGTAAACACTTCTGTAAACAGAAGTGACAAAAGTGAAAAGTATTAAATATAACCTATTTGAGATAGAATGGAGGTATTATTGTCACTTTCAGATGACATTTACTGTAGTATTAATTAACAGGACAACTTTACTATTTAAGCCAGAGCATCTGCAATTGAATATATGTTTAGCTAAATGGACTTCCAGCTCCATTCCAGGAAAACTGTACTAACATGCATTAGGATTAAAATAAAGGATTATGACCACAGGCGAAGTTATGTATATCAGAATTTTCTTGTTCCCAGAATTCCAATTGAAAAAAATGGTATATTAAACTATCACTGGATTGTCCTTTGCCAGCTCTGATTAATGCCACTTTACATCTGATTTCAGGTGCTGAGCTTTCCAAAACCCCTTTTAAGTAACAGGACAAGTAAGGTAACCTCTTTATATGTAAACAAAGAACAAGAGTGGGAAGATTAAATGCTATTTTAGAAGAAGTAGAGAGATACAGGCATCTGGATATTATGATCACTAAAGTTTTGCCTGATTTCCCTTTCTTCGGGTGTAATCTCTTCTTAGGCATGTTTTGTTTTGGGCAGAACATGCAGTGTTAAAATATAGCACATCAGTTTCACCAAGAAAAAAGGACTTCCCCCCCACCCCCCTTCTCCCTATCCACTTGCCATGACCACATAATTCAGATTAATACCATGTTTGAGACCTAGTTGCAATATGATTAAACCAGGTATTTAAGATACTCCAGTTTATGCCATATTAGTTTTCATATAGGTATGTCAATAGTCCCCTCTCACTCTTGGGCATGAGGGATTAAGTGACATCTTTGTAAAGACGTAAGATTTGTATGAAGATCATAAAAGCTTTAGGCTGTCTTACAAAGTAGGACACTACATGGAGATTTAGGAAGGAAGAAGCTTCATGAATGAATATGCATCTCGTCATAAATGAATATACTTCTCAACACCAGATGGTGCTGCAAGATTATGTCCATAAAATTTCAAGCTCAAAAGACTAACAATTCACTGAGTTTTGTTCATAGGCAATGCTGGCCTGTTTAATACTAAAAATTAAGGGTAGGTAAAGTAATGTATTGGTTTACTATTAACTACACAAAAGAGCAGTTATAAATGCATGTTCCACTTATATATGCAAGTTACAAATGTGTAGCAGGACCTCATTAAGTCATCCTGATAATTAAGATTCATTTCAAAATTCAGTAATCTGCAAATTAGATGAGTGACATTACAGGCGTACCAGAAAAGAAACACTTTACCAAGTGCTATTTTACTACTTATTTTGACATGTTAAGTGTACATTTTGTAACTTAAGAATAACTGATCTGAGTAAGATGTCACTACGTCACTCTAGTTTTAAATCTGAGACCTGATAAAGAGCCAGGTTTCTGTGATTTTCTGGTTTGCAAGTTATTGCAGTAAGGTAATGAAGTACTTAAGAATGGATTCTAAATGTTTCTATGATTTCTTGAGTGTTTGGATCTTTTGTGGGAGTTTGCATGATGCCAGAAACCACTATCTGGTAGAAATTGTGAGTGGTGTAGATTAAAACAAATGAAGCTAAACAGCTCCCAAACTGAGAAAATTTAAAGCCACAAAGCAACTGCTACCAACTTTTTTGAATAGTGCCAAGAATAATTTTTACTTTACAGAATGACTTGATCTAATCGATCTAGTAAATGATTTTTTTTTTTAAATACACGACTCCTCTTCCACAGTCTACATTAGACTCTTGGCAAAGTAAGAATATTACAGAACTTCCAGAATCAGGTAGTATAGAAACAGTACAAGCTGAATCTGCAATATTTTCATGTTGGTAAGAATCTGTATTTGTTCAGTTAGCCACCTGTTACACATCTCTATGTACCGAAGATGCCAGGCATTGAGAGGGATGTTGTTGGGTTCATCTTTAAAAGCAAAACGAAAGAGGCCTATTCATTCTTTCCATAAACTTCCACTCCAAAGATCTGGAAGCTGAGTGAGAGAAAGACTTCGAGAAACCCTGCTTGAACAGCACATCCTGAATTTAACATCTGCAAATATCTCCAGACCCCTTCGTTTGTTTTCAAAGCTCAGACAATGGTCTTGAGAATGCAGCTGATTTATGACAAAAGTAATTTTGAGAATTTACATAAAAACATAGCCAGTTCAATGGTGCTGAGTTCCCAGCTTTGGAAACGTCAAGTACGGGTCCTGTTCATAGGTGACCCATGTTCTTTTTCGGTTCCCTAGAGATCAGTGCTCTCTTGGAAAATATTCGTAAAAGTCACTAACGAACACCAAACTGCAGTTTTAGAAAAATTAATTTGGGGAGGAATCTCCAAGTAGCAGTGGCCTGAGGCCACTAAGTAGCTAATTCCAAGAAACAACCAAGTATCACATGTAAGCTGGAAAAAGTTCCTTCCTCTCATTTACAAACTTAAGAGCAGAATGATAAATGCTAAGAAAAAACTGAATAATTACATCTCAAAATATTTCCTGGATTAGTTCCTACACTCTGGAACGTGGTTAATTTGGTTCAAAGCACAAGATGGAGTCATGAGACCTGCCACAGATTTCTACTGGAAACTGATTAAATCACTTAATCTCCAATTCGGTTTTCCAGCTGTAGAATACTTATCTAAACTTCCAGGAGCATTCTGAAGCTACAGTGAACTCTTAGATGGAAGGCAGTATATAAATGCAAAGTATTTCCTCAGCATCATCTTAACTAATTTCTTGCTCAGTATTTTTAGGGCACCCATTTTATTCCTCTCACCTGGAGAATCATCTCAAATTGACATTAACTTATTTGAATTTTCATTAAAATCCTAGAGCTTCCTCGACTACATAATACAAGTGCATTCTTAATTTAATGGCATGGGTTCTTATATGCCCCCTCTCTGTGCTGGTATCAGAAACACCTCCCAGCCATTTATAGTTTATCCTCAGAAGGCCCCTTGTAAAAGTAGAGAGGTACCCCCAAAGGGAACAAATACACTAAAGTTATTTTACCAAAGTTCACAAAGGAAGTCTGTGAAAACTCCCAATTCAATCCAAATCTCCCATGCTTAAAAATATAACCATTTCAATTCCTCCATGTTACTACAATTGTTTGTTTTATTTTAACAGCACCCCATTTATGTGCTGAAGCTTCCCAATACTGGTAAGACAGGATCCTTGCACCGAGAAGCTAGACCAATTTCAGATATGACATAAGACTGGGGAACAAAAAGGAGGAGCCTCATTAAGATTATACAGTTAATTAGCAAAATCTAGTGCATGCATGAGGGAACAGCTTTTTTTTTTTTAAAGTGAAATTTTAAAAATTATATAGAATTAAGTAGAAGGCTTAATTGACACGTTTCTTGTAGGCATAATGAAGTGGAACGTCAAGAGATATTTAAAAAGGATAGTAGTGGCTTTACAAACCAGATCAGAAAAAGGGTGCTCCTTAGATGGGGAACAGTGCAGAAGAGAGTCCCAAGGCTACTGAGAGAGAAACAGGCAGATATGACATATACGCTAGTATCGCTGGAAGAACAGCATGGCCAGTTAGAAGACACTAGGCCAGATAAGAATAAGCAGTGTTATAAAGAATAAAAGCAGTCACCCGTTCTGTCAGTGTAATAAGCCTCAATCAATTATTTATTCTAGTTACTGTCATGTAGAGTGAGAAGTACTGCATTCCTCATCCCTGGAGTAATGAGTGGGCTTCTGCTTAGAACTTAAAGTAAATAAATAAATAAAAGTATGTATTAACTACATAGTGTCAAGTAGGCTAAAAGTACCTCTTGTACCAGAATGAAAACATTTATAGAATGATGTTAATTTATCAGGACTTGCTAAGCTCAAACTTCATGACCTAAACCAAAAAGTCAACCTCATCTGTGAATCTTGAGCAGATCATCATGGGCTAAAATAACTTTAAAAGCTTCTTGATGCTGGCATTTGAACTTCCTGTGCTACAGAAGTCATACTGGGAAAATATGCTTGAGACCTCCCTCCCCAAAAAAAATCAAGTTGTCAGAAGTTAGATTGTCTCTCACCAGATCTATGCCTCCATCCTCCCCATATCAAATCTCAATTTAACATTTCCTCTGTAAAAACTATACAATCCCAGCCCTCATCAAAAGTGATCGTGAAGAAAGATACTCGGTACCCACATAGGAAGTGTGTTTATAATTCTGCTTTTCATACTTAACTGTCAACTGAACACTAGGATTAAAGGTAGATTCCAATTTTGAGGGTAAAGCATCATTTATCAAAGCCATCTTTAAATATTTCAGGTTTAGGACTGATTGAAAAGCTTCCACAATTCAAGGAGCTTTGTGACATACACGGAATATAAGCCTTGTGGCTTTTCCCAGCTGGAAATTTAGGTAGATTAAAGTGCACAAAGGAAGATTGTTGGAAATGTTTCTCTTAGAGCTGCAGAGAAAAACTTAACATGAAAAAGAACCAGTTTTGAATCTTGATAGTTTTACACTTCTAAGATTCGGGTCAGGATTCCTGGATTTTTTTTTTTTTTTTTTTAAACTCAAGTGAAAAAAAGTAGTTGTCCCTATCCTGGAAGGGTTAAAACTTGTTCAATGATTTTAAGGGGATATTTTGAATTTTAGAGACATGACAAAATGTATCTAGTTTTAATCTGTAGGAGAAGGCAGTTTTGGCCATTTTAAGATAAATGCAGTCCTTGACTGTGTTTTCTAATATGAGACATTTTCAGCAGATGGCAAGGGTATTAAGTAAATCATAGGAAAAGATGCACAAAGAAATTTTTCCCAGCAGACTCATCTTTAAACATTTTTGTAATTGTGTGTAGTTGCTCTGATAAACACTATAAAAATAGGGGCAGGATTAATACATTTCAGAAAGCTATCTGAGCGTTCCAAGGATTGTTCTACTAAGTCTACAAGTAGACTGTGCTACAGTCTAGCTCAGCTAGCATTCAGAAATGTATTAATCCTGCCTCTGTTTTTATAGTGCTTATCAGAGCAACTACGCACAAGGAATAGATGAGGTGCTACACATACTTTTAAGTCCCACTACCAATTAAGTTTTACCATTTATTTTTCAAAATATTTCTCTTCCATTTGTGGGTTTAACAGAGTACAGTGGCAAACTATCGAGGGAAAAGAATTAAACTATCAATTCACAAACATCTGTCAAATATACAAAATGAGTAAAATAAAAATATGGACAAGTTTTTGTTATGATAGTCTTGGGTATTACTAATAATAGTGTTGAGAGTTCTTAGACAAGTGAGTTAGGTTGTTGCTGTCCCTTTAAGTACTTCTCTTTACATAGGGCTCTGGTTCTCAACCCCTGGCGGTACGCAGGGTCTTCCAGGGGTACATCAACTTATCTAGATACTTGCCTAGTTACAACAGACTACATAAAAAGCACTAGCGAAATCAGTACAAACTAAAATTTCATATGACTTGTTTATAGTGCTCTATGTTCTATATACTAAAATGTAAGTACAATATTTATATTGCAATTTATTTTATAACATGGTAAAAATGAGAAAGTAAGCAATTTTTCAGTCAGTGTGCTGTGAGACTTTTGTATTTTTATGTCTGATTTCATAAGCAAGTAATTTTTAAATGAAGTGAAACTTGGGGTATGCGAGACAAATCAAACTCCTGAAAGAGGTACAGTAGTCTGGAATGGTTGAGACACTCTGATTGGGGGGATAACATGACTCAAGGCAAAACCCCATTCCATATGTGAGACGGCATTCTAGAATATTAGTTCATTTATCCACGAGTCATTATGAAAGTGCTCCTCCTTGACACCGATTTAGGATCCAGTAGCAGCTCATACCAAAAATATGGTGGAGCTGTAAGCAGCAGCTTGTGTATACACAAACACCCCTCCCCCTACAAGTTAATATTTTCAAAATAAAACTAGTGCACGCTCATGAGTGTTACACAGCAATATTTTGGTAAGCAAGAAGAAAACAGTTTCACTATTCCCTGTCCATCACCTCCCTTCCAGAATGAACAAGTGGGACAGAGCACGAGAACAGAATTGTCGTCTCTGCTGCCCCCTTACTGTTCAGTTCCAACCTCATCCTTTATTCCAGAATCTCTTACCATTTTCCTCTATGCTCCACAGCACCAACTCATTCACAACTTCAAGTGACAGTTACTCTCCGCCCAGAACCTTCCAAACCCCTTCAGTTCCCTCCAAGTCAACCCCCACCTGAACAGAAACACGCTGTCCGCCACCCAACCATCCAAGGTGGGGCTCCTTATTTAACCACTTCATAGCTCAGAAATATGCCCCTTGCTCTGAACCATCATTCACAGGCTCAGAACACTGCTTCCCATGCAACCCTCCAGACTTTCCACTTTTCCCCAAAATGCATCAGCAGGCTTGGAGCCACCCCACTGACACAGCTGTACTGGGCCCAGACAGAGGCAGAATTGTGCCAACAACCCTATGCTTTGCCATTGTGGGGCTGAACTGAAATAGTCCCACAGAGGATTGCATTCCCTACTTTTGTTCCTCTTCCCCCTGCTGCCTGCAGTCTGTGCTGCAGGGCCAGAAGTCCCCTGGTATACTCCTGAGGGAATTCTGCACCAAAAAAATAAAAATTCTTCCCACAACATTTTAAAATTCTGCAATTTTATTTGTCAGATAAAGGTGGAGGCTCCAGCATGGCAGTGGGGAGCATGGGCCACTGGCTGCATGGAGGTGGGAGATCACGCTACAGTGCCTGCCCAAGATATGGACTCAGCAGTCAGGCTGCACCAGACCCTGACACTGCAAGGGCAGTGCTGGGCCTGCCCCTTCACACAGGGCCTGCTCCAGGGTTTTGGCTGCCCCAAGCAGCGCAAAAAAAAAAAAAAAGCCATGATCGCGATCTGCGGCGGCAATTTGGCGGAAGGTCCTTCGCTCCGAGCGGGAGTGAGGGACCGTCTGCCAAATTGCCGCCGAATAGCTGGACCTGCCGCCCCTCTCCGGAGTGGCCGCCCCAAGCACCTGCTTGCCAAGCTGGTGCCTGGAGCCGGCCATGCCTTCACACCAGGTGTGGGTGGGCAGGCTCAGCCCAACAGGATCCAAGTGTGGGTTGAGAGTGTGGGACAATCTGGGTGTGGGCGGCTCAGTGCAGGGATCTGGGTGCAGTGTGGGGGATCTGGGTGCAGGGGCTTGTTGGGGGGTTCTGAATGCAGGAGTAATAACTCTGCAGTGGGTCTAGGTGCAGCTGAGTGGGGTGGAGGGAAGTGAGGCGAGGCTCAGCAGGAGGGTCTGGGGGAGGGGCAGATGTACAGAGATTGGGTGAACAGTGGAGCAGCTCCCCATACAGTGACCCCTCCCCCTGCAGCTGAGGCGCAATGGGAGCAGGAAGCAGGGGAAGGTGCAGAGCTTCCTGCAGCCAGGGAAGATTTCTGGGGGTGGATCTGACCTAGCCTGGCTGCTCCATGCAGGGGAAGATGAAGTCCCATCCTCTCCAACCCCCAGCCAAGCCAGGACTAGGAGCTGAGCCCAGCATAGGGTAGGAGCTATAGGCCAGGGTGTCCACAGCACTGTGTCCCTCTCCTTCCCCCGGGGTTATTTACCTCTCTACCGGCTGCTCCAGGCACCCAGAAACACTGCTGGGGAGGGTTGCATGACCACTCTTGTGGCTTCCCTTTGCTTCCCAATCAGAAAGATATCTGCAGGAGACATGAATTCTGCACCTGCGCAGTGGCGCCGAATTCCTCAAGAAGTACTGGTAGCAGCCAGGTGTGCTTCAGCCTCCAGGAGGCTGGCTGCAGCTCCACCAGTAGCAACATGTGTTACTGTAGCAAGGCCTGCCCATTCCACTTCTGCCAATAAGCAATCATAGGACCTTCATATTCGGTTTCCATGCTTTTGTCCCGGTCATCTCACCCAATTTAAGCTTTGGCCTCCATACCATGATCCTGCACAATCTTTGCTGCAGGGATAGGAAGGCTTCTGAGTATCAGCAGCGCTACATTACAGCCTGATGCTGTTCAGGTTTTTGCAGTGCCTCTGGGCAAGTTCCACAGCTACGAGATTTGAATAAATCAATGCTGTGACAACAAGTAGAACCAGCAATCAGTCCACTGATGCACAGATGTGAGTTAATTAAAAGTCAACATTTACCTGCAAATATCATATGATAAATAGAACATCGCACTTGATTTTTATCAAGAATAGACAAAAACCACCTCACATAACACTGTTGGAAAGCACTGGCTTTGTAATGGCAAGCACTGTAGGGAGACAAAGCGATTAATGGTATACAAGGAAAGCAGAATAAAGCCAGATCCTGTTGTGGACAACAATAGGAAAAAGCACATCTATACACAACATCTGTCTTAAGGATTTTCACTCCTCTCTACACATCCCACCCCCTTTCCAACCATCCCCTTCCCATGGGTGGTTGGGGGGAGAAAACACCCCTCCAATCAAGAGATCCTACTTCGAAGCAAATCTAATTGCCAAGCTTCTTTGCATTATGAAAACTTTATAAAAAAAATTTCTTTAAGTCAAAAGACCCATCCCAAATTCTCAAAGTTAGCAGCATGAGTAGCTGGCTAGTTTTTAGGAACATTTTGTTCATCAATAGGATTGAAGCCTGCAGGTAGCATGTAATGTTGTGTACTTGCTTAGATATATTATGGATACAAATTGTCAAATTTCTGTTTCATTACACTACATGGTCATGACTTGCATGAGGAAAAGCATTCACTTCTGCAGAATACATAGTCTCTCCCCTTATAATTAGTTCAGGAAGAGAAAAAAGGTTATTAGTTTGGTCTTCTCAGAGAAAATATTCAACAAAATTCAAGGCTAATGAGTATGGTTGAGGAATGGTACGAGAATATCCCAGCAAGTCTTTACAAGTTATGATCTAGTACCAAGAAATTGCCCTGCAGGAACTGGAACACACCTCACTCCAAGAGGAAAGTTTTCTCATGGGTGTAGATATATTTCAGACAATACTGATATTTGGACTGTTAAAGCCAGTCTCTGCAAGCATTGTTACAACATTCATCCTGCTTCAGGTGCAATGCATTAAAAACAAGAGTGTGCCTTGAAACCAAAAGGACTGGATATGCTGAACGCCATAGTGCAGTTTGTTGTGACTGCCAAAAATGAAACTGCATAGATCGCAGAACGTTCCCCTTAAGAAGCTGTATGTCTAGATGTATTTTTATTTATTTATTCCTTCATTCTAAAAGTTCTGTTGCTAAGGTTAGGGGTCAGGTTTATCCCACTCCCCTGCATTAAAACCAGGCCTCAAGAGTACTTGGCAAGAAGAAAGGAAGTCTAATCTACCAAATTAATACCAGGCACAGCTCCATGGAGTAACCTAATTTAGCTTTAAGACAATTTGAGACATATGACAAAGAAAGCAAATTTTACCACTCATTAACTTTTACCTGTGTTTCTCTTGCTAACAGTGAACTGTCTATTCTAATTGAACCTACCATCTGCAGATCTTACAGGGACTCTGGATAACCATAGTAGTTATCCATTAACACATGAGAGCAGAGAGAAAATGTCTGGTTTGGATACACAATGAAAACTCCTCTAGTTTGTCACTGGGCCTGTCAAATACAGCATCTTCTGTAATATACACAGCCAGTGAGATTTCTCCTTCCAACTGCAGGTTTAATACTAATGACTGGTTGCACTCCATCACCTACATTATGCTGAGGTCAGGCTGAAGGATCAAAATGTTTCTTTCTAGCCATAAAGTGATTTCCTGACCATTCTGTGTCCAAATGATGCATTGGCTGATGCAGAGGTTCGGGGCAGTCCTTTGTTTGTGCACAGACAGAGCTCCAGAGAGCTGCCCAGCAAAGCATGTCTATGTAGGGTTGACCAAGAAGTGATCATTAGTCTGAGGGAACAGGTTCGGCTGGACTGGTAAAGGTGACTTACCAACGTATTGAAAAGAAATAAAGCTTCAGGAGGAATGAATGATCAGGAGGCTTTAAGTCCCTTGCAAGGGCACTCAAAGGACAAAAATTGTCACCTGAACACTTGACACAGAGTTAGGCAAAGAACCCTCCAGATACAGAGGAAGATACTCTGTGCCTTGCGCTAGGGCAGAATTTAGGAAGAGAAATAACTTGATTAGATATGGAAAGAGGAAGTCCTGCTGATGTGAAAACTATAACAGGTACGGAGAACTGAAAAGATATAGCAGAGGAGGGGGCCATGAGTTACCCCACTATCCAGAATGAGGTGACTGCTTCAAGTAACATCACTCACAAGGAAAGCATACTGGAGGGCACCAAAGAGAAGAGTGCAAAGTCTGAGATTGGCTAGGTTCTTAAAGGCTATAACCTAAGTGGGATGAGCCCCCCTACACTTGGCACTCCTAGTGGACTTCAAGAGTTGATGGCTGTCCCAAACAGGAGCTAGCTGAAAACCCTATTAATGATATCCAGGAGGAACTATATCAGAACATATAGCCTTTGAGTGCCTCACAAGTTCTACACCATTCCACAGGAACAACCCAAGTTCTACAGTCAAATATGTTGGTGTTTATGGGAATTCGGTAGAGTACAGAGGACTCCACTGAAAACAGTTGATGAAACTCCTTCCATAAGCCCGTCCATAAAACAGAGCACCACTGGTTTGGGATAAAGATGGATCTTTAAAGAAGGAGGTTCTACCTCTCAAAAAAGAAGCAAGCGAAAGTTGCAGGATCTGCCCATTGCAACGCATAATCTGGCATTGATCCTTCTGCTTTTGGATTGTCCACATCAGATTTTTAGCAGGAGAGCACGTGCAAGCATTTGGGGTGGGGGTGTTGCATATATGTGTGAACCCTCTCTGCTAGGCTTCTGAATACAGCCTGAAAACATGCTTTCAGATCAGAGTACCTGGGAAGTATGTTAGCTTTTTTAATACTTAGCAAAGCCTTGCATAGTACTAAATAATGAGGCAGAACTAATAATAATAATAAACACACACACATACACAGAGGTAATCTGTAGACATAGTTCTGTTCAGACATTGAACACAAGAGGTAAATTAAACATTGTTTGCTGCAAATGGTTTTCCTGGCTCATCATTTCAGCTTTTTACTGCATGGTTCTTTGAAATAAGATTGGCCTCCATTATTAAAATGGGAAGTATAGGTAAACTTTATAGTAGAGACTGGTTACCTGTCAGCTTTACCAGTTGTGCATAGGGACAATGGAAACTCAGTTGGTTTCAATTCTATTAGACAAGCCATTCTTTGTGGAATAAATGGCATACATTCAGTGATCTAAGACTGCCTTATACTGTTACAGCCTGGTTTCTGTTCTAGTTTTAACTATTGGATCTTTTCTAAATTACTCATTCATGGATAAAGGGAAGTGATAAATTAGTTAAAAAGGAAGTATTACTTGACTTTGAATGAATGACTGGGTCAATATTTCAATTGTCACTTGAAGCTTTCTTGAAATACATTTCTAATAAAGCTGTTTTTAAAAAATATTCACTGTTGTATAGGGAAAGCTATTTGAACAGATGGTAGATTTCATATTAATTTTTCTATTATACCATTAGAGTATGCTGCAGCTGATCAAAGAATCTTACTGTTCTCCTTGGGAAACTATGAAAGGCTGAAAAAAATATTTGCCATAATACTGGGCAAGGGAAGTCAGAAATAAGCTCTATTCACTTGATTTGACTGGTTTTCTCCTTCAAAGGGGCCGTGGAGAAGGATTTTAATCATGCCTCACCACATGTATAATTAAGGGGAGCATTTTGTGCTTTTTTACATCAAATTGGGTGGGAAAAAGTCAAGCAAAATGCAGAACAAGTTTTTCTGGATGAAGAATTGGGTGTATGCTTTTCAAATGATAGTATATTACAAGCTTAGTCATTTATGTTCAAACTACCTTTGTAATTAGTTACATTATCGCAACAAGTAAGATTAACTATGTCACTTAATAGAACATTCAGTTTGAGTCTGAATGGCCAGTAGGCCAACAAATTCGAGCCCCTCATTCCATCAAGTCACCCAGTCCCTTTCCTTGCAAGTGGAGGATTGTACCTGTTAATGTTTTGTTCAGTCTAAGCAATGGGGCTTCTATGAAATCCCTTGAGATGCACATGGGGAGTTGCTGAATGTTATCATGAAGTTTTGTATCTGTGGTATCCTAAGTTGTTCTCTCTGGCTTTCACAACTTTCAAATGATTTCAGTTCTATTTTCACTTAGCACCTATATATATTTAATCTTAATATATTTTCCTCACAGTACTGCCACACCCTCCTTCAGGCATTCTTTACTGGATGAGATTTGAAGACATTTAATTGGAACATGGCTAAATCAGAGATTTATAGTTGGGATAGAAATCAGGTTTAACCCTAAAAATGGTGCCCCTCCAGTGTCATGAAAACTGTGCTTTGAAGCTGGTGAGAGCTAGTTGTAGGTATTGTTTGTTATGGAGTTCCCCATTCTCGTAAAGCCCTAATTGTTAGTGACTAAAGAACCTACAAACTGTTTTCGCCTTTTGAAATGAATTCCTTTTATTATATCATCATACATCCAAGTGAAAGATGCAAATACTGTACAATTCAGACTCACTCAAGTAGCCTCTCATTTCTATATTAGATTTATGGACACTGAAGATAGAAATCTAGTAGACATGGGCTGTCGTATAACCTCTGCCTCCTACTTAGAGGAAAGAGGATAAGGAAGAAGTTGTTTAGGGCCAGAGACTCCTCTAGACCACCTGATGAGGTCTAAATCAGGTCAACAGCAACCTAAAGTGACTGCTCTCCCACATTTTTTCCATGAAAACAGAGCAATTTCCTCAGCTTTAATGCACTAGTATCTGCATTGGCAAAAGCCACCACAAGTAGCATTTTTGATGACATTTTCATAAGAGGAAACCCAGACTAAACTAAATAAAGAGAAACTTCCAGAGTGTTGATGCACATTGAGATGCTGGACTGTTACTGTTCTTGCTTTAACCATTGTGTGGATTCCAGCACTCCTGACTGGGTTCAGATCTGTCACATATCTTAGTCACTAATGTTATAAAACTAACCTATTGGAATAATGGTAAAGTTTAATGCCTTGTTTTTAAGGAGTTTGTTACCCTAATAGAAATTCTCTTACCAGAACTCGATGGCAGAACAGCTCTTTGAGGAGATGACATTTTAGTTGTCCACACATTTTTATTTTCACTTCCTCGCCTAGAGCGAAACACAGAAGGCACCACTTTCACCTTGGGAGCAGGTATACTTCTTAGAGTGATAGGGCCTTCCTTGTGTATATTTTTTCCTTGTGCTGCCCCAGTTTTAGCTGAAGAAACCTGTAAAACACAACATTATTGTAAGAACAAGTTGTTTCACTGCTAGTCTATAAAGTAGGTGGGGGGCGTTTAGCATCAATTACCAGAAAGAAAACTAGTCACAAAGGCAAGTGATTTCAAGTAGGTGCTTGTTATCTAGGAAAGTTGGTCCAAGTTTGTCCAGGAAAGGAAGAAACACAGATGAACATTATCCTCTGCAATTCAGAGTTATGTGCATCTGCTACATTCATTTTTAGAGGTCACATAATGAGTTGGGATATGAGGTGACACTAACAATTCCAAATTGGTCATGGATACCTAAATTAAAGTCTGTGAAAAAAAAAAAAAAAAGAGTGCTGCAACTCAGGTTTAATTTAAATCGAATTCTGAATGTCTGGTTTGTTTAGGTACAGATAGGAATCAAGTAGTTTATTTCAAAATACATTCATGGTAAAGTAGTAGTTCACATGTGGGCTAAAGAACTGAATGAAATACAATTAGTGGCATCCTACACGTCTTCATGGCTACATTAACATAAAAGATTCCCAGTTTGGTCATTTAAGAAAAGTTGCCAGCAATCAGAATCTCAGTAAGGATATTTACTGGATGTATTACTGATTTATCTAAATAATTCTTTTCACACCCAGAGGAGAGTATACTTATTGTAACTTTAAGGAGTGGATGCAGGGCACGTTAAAGAGGTAGCACTGGCTCAAGCTGAATGCCACATTTGGCGTTGTGCTAGTTTCACCACAGAACTCTCTCATTTTTAACAAGCACAAGCTCAGAAGCACATGTAGTATAGGAATAGGTATCAAAATATAAGCACCTACTCATGCTCCTGCACATTTTGTGGATTTTTTTCACAATGATTTAATCGTACAAGAGGAGAACCAAACCCACTTTGACTTGAGCCACAGTTCAGACTCATTTCCAGAAATTTGTACTAAAAACAAGATTACTTTCCCCCCATGAGAACCTGATTAAAGAAACTCCAGTGCAATATTCCAATTATTCCATCTAAACAGAGGGAATTTAGTCCTAGGACTTGCAAATCTTAAAATCTTGACAGTGTGATGTATACCTCCCTCAGAAACCATGAGAAATCAAAATTTCAGATTTGTTAAACAGCTAGAATTCTTACTCATAAGAGAATGTTATTTTAGCCTTGAATTCATCCAAGTGTCAAAATGTACTAAACTGCCAGCATATTTTACAGGTGATAAACTCTGTCTCAGTTTAACTGTCTTACTCAAGGCAATAAAGACCAAAGGAATTGAACCATAACATGGCCATAGGTACAGTATAAGAAACTAAAGAGACAGTAGATGAAATCCTGGCATTATTGAAGTCTATTAGGATTTTGTCATTGTCTTCCATGGGGCCAGGATTTCACTCTAGACCAGAGTTCCTGGCTCCCAGTCAGTTACTTAGTTTATACCTCTCCTGACCTATTCAATAAGTTCATGCTGGCAAATATTACAAAGGCAGACACACACTATATCAGTGAGATAATGAAGTCATGACAGATACACTACCTCAGCTAAACAAATATCAAGTCCAAAATGTAACTACTGACTCTCTCTTACTTCTAAACAATAAAATGTGTCCAAAAAAGAATTTTTTTGTGGTTGGTTTTAGATACCTGCTTTTGGCTAGTTTATGAGTATCCTGAACTTCTTGCACACCAAGCATCCAATGTAAGTGTGGATTACATAATTCCCATACATTATCCTGATTTGGATATTATCCAATTTTATAACCAAGTAATTTAATTTCTGGTATGAGAAACTTGAGCTTTAAAATCCAAATATTTTTCATTTAAAATGTTGGTAGTGTAAGTGTGTGAAGATACTCAAAAAGTTAATGCGCACATCGTAATGAAGTGCACAGAAATAAAGATGCATTTTTAAAAGGTTCTATACAAGTCACACTGTAGAACTTCACTTATATCAGAGATTCTCATACACCATTTTGAAAATCCATGCCTGCTAGCCATATTCAGAGTATTTTTTACATGCAGTAGAACAGGACTGAGGCTGAACAGATGAACACTTCCTTAAAAACAAAACAAAAAAAAGTTATGTAGATGCATGTTTTAAGTAGTTAGCAAACTACTGAGATGGCAGGATTCCTTTCAAGATTTTCCCTCTCCCTCAGTATTATGGAGGCAGAATTAACTGCCTAGTCAAGGTTGTATTGAGATTTACAGATTTAAGAAACACTCACAATTTCCATTCACGGCTGTACAATGTACATTTCCAGATTTAACACATGCAAATCAGTTAATTGAACAGTAGATGCATAAACTTACCAAGGGAGCAGGGTCAACTTCAAATGTCTCATTTGCTGGATCTTTTATTAGCTCTTCCGTTTCCAAATGAGTTCCCAAATTGCAATTTTGCTCATTTTCAGCTCCACTCCAGCAGGTGCTTGTGACACATGGCTGCGCCAAGGACTTTTTGCTTTCCATTTTGTCATTCAATTTCCCTTTTGAGTTCTGTACACATGTTACAACTGCAGCAGAAACAGAGAAGGATGTTGAATTGGAGGAGCTTGCTTTGTCAATGTCTTCTGGAGTCTGCTTTACTGAAAGTGTTTTTGGAATTTTGTGAGAAGCGTTCTTTGAATGAGTTGTAGCATGTACAACTTGGCTAGGAAAGAGCTGTTTATTAAGAGGTTGCTTATGAGGCTTAGTCATTGGTATTTCTGCTTTAGTATCTCTGTCTAAATCACGTTTTTCCCTCAATGCTTTGATGGAAGAGGGCAATTGCCTTGGGGAAGAAACTGGTGAAGATGATGAGGCAGTAGAGAGTTGAGGGGATCTCGGAGATATTTTTAATGAAACATTATCTTTTGACTGTAACACAGCTCTTGATATAACTTTTGGCTTCACATTTTTAAAGTTTGGTTTTGGAAAGCTAACAATCTCAGCTTTTCTAGCTTTGGTAATTGTTGAAACAATAGGAGACCGATTTTTTGGTTTCGCTGCAATTTGTTCAGAACTAGTTTTAAGTGAAATCTTTCTATTGCATCCTCTCATTAATGCATCATTCTTTTCCAATTTAGAAGGCCCATTTCCAGCTTCTGCCAAAGCTGAAACAGAACATTTTGTTTTTTTTGATCCTGTCATAGGTGTACAAATACATGAATCAGGACTGGTTTCACCAGCTGTTGGACTGAAGACCACAAAAGTTGCCTCACATTTCAGCTCAGCTGTAGCAGTCCCTTCTGGTTTTGGTATACTGCTTTGTATTGATTCAGACACTGCAAAATAGCTGGGTACATCTTGGAGAGCAGTGTTTTTAGCAGAGACATTTTGTTCTTTGGCTAAACGTTCACTCACTTTGTTTACCACCGGTTCTTGGTCTATACTTAGATCAAAACTCTGTATTGGCAGAGCATATAAATCATTTACAGAGTAATTAATTACAATTCTGGTTGGAGATGTGTCCGTTTCGGCATGTTCAGGTGTGCTATGCAAATACTTTTTTAAATCTTTATCCATATTAAAATGCTCTGGTGACACCGAATTCTTAGAGTGACAATCTAACCATTCAGCAACTAGTTTTAAGGACTGCATTTCCATTTCTTGGGACTCTCTATTTTGTGGTGCTACATCGACATAATTGGTGCCTTTTAAAGACTGTTCACTAACCCCTCCAACATCTGGAGAAGCAAGAGGTAGTACTACCAAATCTGAACAATTATTTGATGGGTTTGGGCCCCCTGAAGCTTCCAGCACAGATGAACTAGGAGGTTTTTCAGGGCTACTTGTCTCAAAACTTTTTCTCATATGCATTTCATCAGAAGGGATGAATGTCAGAGGGAGAAATGCATCTTCGTTTTCACTTCCCATAGTTTCCCCCAAGTTTTTAGCCATATCAAGAGATTCATTGACACCAGTGACCTCTAATGCCACATGAGCAAAACCTACTTCACTTTTGATTTCAGAGTTTTTGCTCCATTCCAAAGGGGTAAGGTGCATTGTACAGTTACAGTCAATCTGTCTATAAGGCACTGGTTGATCAGTACTTTGATTCTGCACTCCTTTTAGAGCAAGGTTCTCTTTTAGGAGGCTGGTTGGTTGTTTTAAGTTATGGTTCAAGACATAAATACAAGTCTGTTCAGTTGCAGGACACACACATGTGGCATCAATATCGCTCAATGAAGCCCCTCTACAGATAAATTCACCCCCAGTCTTTTGTAGATCAAGTGCTCCAATACATTCCTGGTTTAAAGAAATAGTTGTGCAATCATTTACATCCTTAAAATCCATGTTATCTTCATGCTCAGCCATTTTATTACATTGGCTAGCTGAATTTCCATTTATATTGGTGGTATGATTAATTGAGGGTGGTGTAGTTGTGTTACATGTAAATTTATTTCCATTTTCATCGCTGATAAATAAGGGAGACTGCAAGCCATTCTTTGCCTTATTTTCTGATTTTTCAATATTCATTCTGAGTTTTAATTTAAAACTTTTGTCATCTTATTTTCACTTAAAATTCTAGAAAACGCAGGTTCTTCTGAGTGTTGGAGAATGCAAAGCTTGGCCCCAGAACAGTTCAGTTTCATTATAAGACACTCAAGATGCAGTTCTTCTTGCTTACATGCTCTTCACGTATATCCACAAATCTTCTACAACTTGAACCCCTTATGTATTCTAAAATTAAAAAGACATGAAAGTTAGCTGAACCAGAATTTAATACCAGACATTTCATAGGCTGCTTAGTCTTTGAAAAAATTGTAATTTTTACAAATGGAAATCCTTTTGCCTTAAAAAGTAATCAAATTGAAATGTTCAACAGCCCTACCAGATAAACAGTTCAGAGTATCTGCTAACAAAAAGGTAACTTCTTAAACAAGTAAATCTAGATTATAACCCTCATTTCCACACACACACACACACACACACACCCCAATTCCAGTACCACTCCTGCATTTAATGGGGGAGACAAAGTGTCAAGTAGCTGTCCACAATGTGTCAATATTTTCTGAAACTGAAAAGCAACTGTGTGATAATTGGAAGCCAGAAAACAAAACTGAGTAACTCAAGAATCAGTGAAGATGTTGCCTATACACATCCTTCGTTTTTATTATTCTGCATTTAAAATGATCAGCTGTTTAGAGCTGTACTACATGTGCCTCCTCTGCTGAAGATTCATACAGTTGATGAATATTTTAGTAGAGTCATCAATGGTTAGTATTTCTCAGCAAGTAGCCGGAGATTTCTGAACCACCACAAGTCTCACTCTTAAGTTTTTATAGGATGTTCCAAACTTTTTACTATGCCCCAAGCATCTTGTTTTTTCCATATCAAGAAAACATTCTGGCTATTTGTAATTGAGTGTTTGAGACATATTTCTGTGCCCACAAAGTATTGTTTTATACCTCCCTGTTTCACTCTCATGTAGTAAGAGCACATTTCATATCAGTCACTGTTCAGGTCAAAACTTGTCAACCAATACTGCAATGAGCTATAAGCATGTCCCAACCTAATCAGTATAAAATACCTGCTATGAGGAAGGAGGAGACTAGTATATAGAAGTCCTTGTGACATTCCTTTCTCACCTCTTTCTAGTCACCATAAGCACAGAGGAGCAAAGCAAGGGACAGAGGGGCACTGAGGAGAGGCCCTATTGGTAGGGCCCTATTCATAAGGCTTTTAAGAATTGCTGTATGCAAGTTTCTATAGGATACTGAAGGTCACCTGAGTTAACATGAGTTGTAACTATATACCTTCCCCCCAGACAATCAAAGTGTTTACACACAAAAAAAAACTTGGTCAGCTACATTGCTACGTTTTGTACTAAGAGAAAAAAATTTTAACACACCCTCTTTTTTGACAGACATGACTTGGGGGCAGTCCTAATGTGCATCAAGTATTGCACAACCATTGAAAGTATAATTAGTATTAACATAAGATGAGAAGATAGCGTCGGTGCTTATATAATCCATCAAAAAAGCAGTGTCGAGACTGTTAAGGTTACATAGCTGTCAGTCACTTGAGTCAAATGATTAAATTAATGTTGCATACATAAACCTAAGTTTTCTCTGTATGTAAATTGTACTACAGCGCTGTGTTGTGACTACACTGTAGTCTAGATTAGACTTACATGACCATGCTCATGTAAATTCTTAGCATCTACTATCATGTAGTATGAATAGCAGTCTATAAAAGACCTCGCATACAATAGTTACAGTGAATTAGGTAAGGGCTACCCCTCCCCCCATAATTTGCTTGACACCCTACTAAACTATAAAAACAGTTATTCAAAATATAGCATGCAATCATGTCATTCAAGATCATATAGCAAAACAAAGTTGTTTCCTGATTTGAAAGCTTACCTGTGCATGCAATCAATTTTAGATCCAGTTATGGATTTTTTTTTTTGGTAGCTATTTGACTAGAAACCACAGGGGTCCACACTTTGGAAACAGAAGAAGTGGTCATTGCACAGTCAATCAATCATGCATGATAGTCCACTCTACCTTTCTGAGTAAGGTTGGTCAATTGTTGATGAATAACCCTTTTACTGTTTACAGTAGTAACGTTTACGTCCATGCACAAAGGATGCTTTTCAAATAATCATATCAAAACTGGTTTTCCCATGATATCTCAGAAGACAATTTCACTCATAAGTATCTACCCCTTCTGGCAAAATTCTGATTAGAACTATGAAGAAGATTTATGTTGTTATTTCCTATAAAGGTGTTCTTTCCACTCTCACTAGAGGCTGAGCTGTTTTTGCTGCAATGTTTAGTGACAGTTGACACTCAGCTACAAGAGGTGAAGTTTTCAGACCAACAGCAGAGTTTGAAGTGACTGAAAAGGTCATATCAGAAATGCATAGATAACCTTAATGACAGCATTAACTAGTGCTTGCTATAAATATCCACACAAAGTTACACATGATATAGTCCTAAAAAATGCATTTGGTAAAGCATGTACACATTTTATTTTACTGTCTTAATTTACAAGTGCACTGAGTGATTATTTTGCATTCTAACTTTATTAAACAGGAAATCTGCTAAACAATATAGTCAGTGTATGACCTTATCCAATTCAACCAGTTTAATGCTGAAGTCATAGGAAACAAGATTAAACTGACTTAAGTAAAACAGCACACAAATAACTTCTGTATATCTGTGGAGAAATTAATTTTTTGAGATCCAATGCACCATTGAATGAAACAAACAGTCTGCCTTTCAATACACTATGATGAGTAGAGCTGAATAGGAAACATTTCCTGTCTCTCAGAAATGTAAAATAAACTTGCATTCCTCATCAGAATGAACCTGAGATCTCTTGAAGTTTTTCAGTTAAACAGGCTTGTGGTTGGTATATTCACCTGGAATCTGGGACACCCACATTCAAGTCCCTACTACAGTAATATTTAATTATTTCCTGGCAAAAATGTTTAGTTGAAACTAGTATGTTCCCACAAAAAGTTTGTTTTGATAAATTTACATTTTTGATTAAAAAAGTACACTGAGTTTCTCATTCAGCTCTGATGAGTTTGTCTCACTTGTAACAGTAATTTAAGCCCATGTTCCAGGCCTTCAATAGCAGCTCCATTCATGTAGCAGTTGGTGTTACAAGGTGACAACTGATCAAGTGTTTAAAGTAATAAGTATACAAATAGCACATATAACTGCACATACGTGGCCTATTGTAGATTTGTAAATTCTAGGTCCAGCAGGTATGACTGTGATCATCTAGTCTGACCTCCTGTGTAACAAACTGTAGAACTTGCCAAAGTAATTCTTAGAACACATGTTTCAGAAAGACATCCAATCTTGATTTAAAAGTTGCCAGTGATGGAGAATCCACCAAAACCCTTCATAAATTGTTCCCAGCCAATGGGAGCTGCGAAGCCAGCGCTCTGGGCAGAGGCAGTGCACAGAGCTGCCTGGCCATGCTTCCACCTAGCAGCTGAGCGAGGGGGATGTCACCACATCCAGGGAGCCCCACAAGTAAGCGCTGCCCAAAGCCCACCTCACTCCATCCCATGCCCCAATCCCCTGCCCCCTCCCACATCCAAACTCTGCTGCTGGGGGGTGGCAGGGTGCGCACGGGAGCCCAACACTGCCCAGCACCGGCCGCTGCAGAAGTTACAAAATTTGTGACTTCATGACAAACTCACAGCTTTAAATGTAATTTCTCTACTCCTACTCGTGATTCCCATTTATCCATCCCGGGATCACTTTAGTCCTTCGGCCACAGTGTTGCATTGGGGGCTCATGTTCAGCTAATTATTCACCTTGATCCCAGGTCTCTCTTTTCTTTTCTAAATAAAGAGTTACTGCTTCCCAGGATAGAGTCCCCCCCATCATGTAAGCATGGCCTGATTTCTTTGTTCTCAAGTGTATGACTTCATATTTTGGCCATATTATAATGCATATTGTTTCCTTGTGCCCAGCTTTCAGAGCAATCTAGATTGCTTGGTATCAGTGACGTGGTCTTTTGATTATTTACCTCTTCCCCAATCTTTGTTACTGATAAAATTATTACTGATGTTAGTTTATGCTTTATTCCAGGTCACTGATAAAAGCGGTAAATAGCATAGTGCCAATGATCAGTCCCTACAAGACCGGTTATGAGAAATAAGCCTAAAAATTTACTCTAATCGTGAGCTCAACTGTAAAAAGTACGCAAAAGTTCCTAAGATGTCACAACAAATGTTGATGGGAAAAGTATGAAAAGGAGACAGACTAAATTAGTCTAAACAAAAAGACCTATGACTCAAACACTGTTAAGATCATGCTTGGTAAATAAGAAAGTGTGGGTCCTTAAAGAAAGACTTTGCGGGGGAAGAGACTGAAGCTACTGGAGTGAGCGTCATCATCATGGCTGTAACCTCCACCATTTCCTGGGCCTGTGTCATCTTGATACTGAAAGATGTCCTGACTAGCCTGGGCCAGAGAAGGATCCACATGACATCACCAACCCTACACTAGCTCCAGATGAATCCCAACCACCACCTGAGATGAAGTGGGATTGGACTTGAACAGCTCCAGCTCATCTCAACTAACTTCCCTCCCACCAACCCCGAAAAGGACAGTTACCACCATCTTTGATATTATCTAAGACTTTCTAAAAAGCCTCTTGAGGAAAAGGGAACAAGAAAGGTTAAAATGAAATACTTCAATATGTAACATTTTAAATACTTTGTTTTTCCTTCTTTTCTATACTTTAACGAAAGGTTAAAAAGATTTTTAGTGGTGTGTTTGCATGGTACTAAGCAGGCTAAGGTCTCTGTATATCAAACCCCAGACCTTGTTTAACACTGTTTAATGTTGAATAGAACTCTGTCGATCCCAAGCCCAGATCAAAAAGGAGGAGGGTTGGTCGATGGAGCAGCTTCCCATCACCGTAAAAAAAAAAAAAAAAAAAATTCTAACTACTTACATATACCACATAAACCAAAAATTATGGCCTGAGGATGGAAAGCGTTCAGATGCGCATATGACAGCAGATGAGCAAATCCATCAGGAAGTCACCCACTTGATGGTCCAAATTCTGACAGCCAAAAAGTGTACATCCATAGCTACCCGGAATGTATGAACTCTACATAATGCAGGAAAATTAGCACAGGAAATCAAAGAAATTGATAGATATAAAATTGACATACTAAGACTTTGTGAAGTTAGATGGAAAGACCAAGGTATGAGAACATCTGGAGAAAAAACAATGTTATATTCAGGTGGAACCAAATATGAGAGAGGTGTAGGAATCATCATGAATAGGGCTGCAAAGAAATCACTTATGAATTGGCAGCCAATATCAGATAAGCTACTGGCAGCTAGACTCCACTCTCGGCACATTAAGTGCACGATAGTCCAGGCATATGCCCTTACAAATGATGCAGATGAAGAGGACAAAGATTCTATACAAAATTGAACAATGTAATGAAAGAAATACCAAACCACAATCTTGTCCTGGTTATGGGAGATTTTAATGCCCACATCGGAAATGAAAGAAGAGGTTGGGAAACAATCGTTGGCCCACATACAACTGGAACGGTGACAGACAACGGCACAAGACTTCTTGAATTTTGTGCCGAAAACAATCTTAGCATCTGCAATTCTTTCTTCCAATATAACACACAAGAAGGCATGGATTTCACCAGATGGCCGTACACAAAATGAGATCAATTATATCTGTGTTAGTCAGAGGTGGAAATCATCATCAGTGTTGGACACAAGTATTCAGAGGAGCAGATATAGAGAGCGATCACTACTTGCTGAAAGCAATCATCAAATTGAAGTTTAAAGCGCTCAAAAAGAAAACAGTCTCAGATTATTCCATACACAGAAACTACAAGATTGCAGGATACAAAAAGAGTACCAGATAGAGGTCAAGAACAGGTTTGAGGCCCCTAAAAATCTTGAAGAAAATGAAGTGGAAAAATACTATGCTAGAAGCAGCTGAAAAGATAATTGGCAGAAAGAGGAAGCAATAAAGAACAGTGGATCTCAGAAGAAACATGGAAAATTATAGACAAAGAAGAAAACAAAAAGCTCTAGTACTACAACATGCGACTGAAGAAATAAAACAAACCTACAGGAACCTTGACAAAGCAGTAAAGAAACAATGCAAAAAAAGATAAGCGAAATTGGATAGAAAGTAAGGCTGGTGAAGCTGAAGAAGCAGGGGAAAGAAACAATACAAGAACAGTCTACATGATCCTGAAACAGTTAACAGGATATGTATCAAAATTCAGAAGTGTCCCAGTGAAAGGGAAATGAGGAGAAATTTTGAAAACACAGGAGGAACAAGAAAATAGATGGGTGGAACACTTCAAAGAAGTGCTAAACCAACCAGAATCAATTACAAGACTGGAATTTAGCAATGACGAACTATTAGATTATCTAGATATAGATGTACCTGAGGTAAAAAAATCAAAGTAGTAAAAAAAGCATTGCAGAAGCTGAAAAACAACAAGGCACCTGGGTTGGATGGCATTCATCCTGAGATGCTTAAATATGGAAGCAAAGATATGGAATCAGTCATCTGTTTGCTGTGCAACAAAATATTGATGGAGGAGAAAGTGCTGGAAGAATGGACCCTCGGAATCATAATCAAGTTACCAAAGAAAGAGGAGCTAAACAATTGGTCAAATTGAAGGGAAGTAACACTTCTGTCTGTCACAGGAAAAGTACTAGCAGCAGTCCTCTTGAACAGAATGAAAAGGAAAGAGGGATATTGTCCTATGTGAACAACAATCTGGATTTAGACACGAGAGATCGTGCACAAACACTATTTTCACCTTGAGATGGATTATTGAGAACACAATTGAATTCCAAGGCAGCCTTGCCATTAATTTTGTGGGCTTTCAAAAGGCATTCGATAGTGTAAACAGAGAAACAACGTGGAAAATTGTGGAATATGGAATTCCAACAAAATTAATCAATATTATTAAGGCATTCTATGCCAACTCAAAATGCTGCATTAAAATAGATTGAGTAAGCCATTCAGCATCAAGATAGGTGTAAGGCAGGGGTGCATCCGATCTCCTTTTTTGTTTATGCTAGTCATCGACTATGGATTAAAACAGTGCTACAGTGATACATATGGCCTACAATGGAACAATTCAAGGCTATTTGATCTAGACTTTGCTGATGACATTGCTCTGATCAATAAAGATGCCAATGGACTACAAAAATGCACAAACCAAGTAAAAGTAGTAATGGAGAAGATAGGTTTGAGATACAATGCAAAGAAATGTAAAGTCATGTTAATGGGGACTACAGGGACAGAAATCAAAACTGAAGAAGAGAAACTGGAGAAGGTGGACAATTTTACGTATCTTGGAAGTACCGTCAGCCAAAAAGATGGTACTAGTTCCGAGGCAAGAAGAAGAAGAAGAAGAAGAAGAAGAAGAATCGGGAAGGCAAACGCTGCATTTGGAAAACTCAAAAACATCTCCCTCAAGACAAAACTGAATGAGTACAAAGTAATTGTTATTGCCATCGCAACATGCAGTGAGACATGGCAACTTGCCAAGAAAGATACGCGAAAACTGGATGCATTTCATCACAAATGTCTGAGAAGAATATTGGGAATAACAGAGATAGGAAGACAAACGAAGTCAAAAATTACTGGACAAGGTACCCTCTCACAAATAATCTACAAGAGACGACATCAGTGGCTGGGACATGTGCTGAGAATGGAAAAAGAACGCTTACCAAACACCACCACTGAATAGAAGCCAGAAAATGCAGGAAGAAAGAGCAAGACCGCGAATAACATAGAAACAAACAGTTCTGAACAACATCAAGCACCTCAACATGAAATGGGAAGATTTGGAGAGAAGGGCAGCTGACAGGCAAGGATGGCAAATGGAGGTAGCCCAACGTGCAGCAAAGCATGGGATGGACTAAGGTCTAAGGTAAATGTTGGCTAGTGACTGGGTTATGTTACCACCATTGACACTTTTATTCCATCTAAAATAATACAACATACTCCATTAGAAACACATCAGTGATGATCCCCACATTATAATTACAACAGCTAATTTATATCCATTTAGTGTGTACATACTCTTGCTAACTTTCATCTACCTACTGTTACCAACACTAGAGAAAATATGGCAGTGTAGCTGTAATGCAAGCTAGCTGCATCAATCAGATCAACCGCTACTGTGGGTACATACTTGGGTTGGTATCCTGTGGCATGGTCCAAATCGCTGCATCTTCACTGTGCTAGATTACAGCTAGCTTAGGTATGCTTACCAACATAGACGTACCCTAAGAGCAGAATAATATTACGAAGGAACCAGAGACTAGAACAAGTTGATTTTCTCTATTTCCCCTAATTCAGAGGTGTACATTTATACATTCAATGATTTTCAAATTATGAGACGATATCATAAATCTGCCAAGGATATGGGCAACATAAGTTATCACATTTGAAGGCTGTGAAGATGAAGGAAGGGAAAGAATTAAATGTAGTACGAGGATATAACTAGGATAGGATGAAGTTAAAATGACTCCTTTTTGAATGGATAGGTCTGACCAACCAATCATGCATGACATCTCTGTTCTGAAATCTCTCTCTTCTAGATTCTCCCCATTTGGGCTGGCCTTGATTTTCAATATTGCATCTTGAGACCCCTGGCTACTTTCCCTACCCCTCCTATAGCCACTCATTCAGAAGCCAGTGTTTCCTATACCCTCTCTTTTGCAAGGGATGAAGCTTAGAGAGGCAAGAGCCAGCACTCAAGTTGATGGACACAATGGACTCGGCTAGGAGCCAAGGCATATGGTAGTATCAAAGGTATGGTATTGAGTGAACTTAAAATGCTGTACTTTTAGTACTGTTGTACTGGTGTTACTGTATCATAATACTGTAACTACACAATAAATACCGAGTCACATTAAGCAGTGATTTATAGTTTGTGCGCTAATGGAGGTTGCCTTTGTTAGCTTTGTAGGAAAAGAAACCAATGCCAGCCATTTGCCTATACCTCCCAACACTTACATAAAAGCTAACATCAGGCACAAGCACTTTGTTTTCCTCTATTTTCAAACAAAATATTCTACCCTCCCCCCAATCTCTTTCAATTAGTGGTTCATTAATGGAGAAAGAAGGCTAATAAGTTCTGGTGCTCATGAGACAGCTGTCTTTTTGCTTACATAGGAGCTGATAGCTTCTCTGTCTGTTTTTCCACTCTCCATTTCTTGGAATGTTTTCTACTATCTTAAAAATGTTGTGTTTAAACTTGGAAAAAATTACTGTGTGTGTCATTTTTGCCTTGAAGGACATTTCTAATTCTGTCTTTTCAGCTTGTTCAATGCAAATCTTTCCCTATTGATTTTTCCCTTGAATACTGTCAAGGTAGTTGGGATACTTGATCTATCCTAACCCCGTCTCAATTATCTCTTCCTGCCCCAATCACCTGGTTCTTCCTACTCCTCAGTTTTCTACTTACCACAAAATTCCCCCAAACATGCCCCACTTGCTTCTCATCCTATCCAAGGTCAGTCAGTACTTCTTGTTTTTCCTTTTGGATGAGGAGAGGGCCTGTCAGGAGAAGGGGTCCCTATGTCTTCAACAAAAGCCAGACCAGAGGCATTGCCTAAGGTCCCCTCTTCTAAAGAGGATCATGGGGAAGGAGAGCAGCAACAAGGGTCTCTCCTCTGTCTGCAGGGCCGGCACCAGGCACCCAAGCTGGTGCTTGGGGCGGCACCTGGAGGGGGGCGGCGGCGCGGCGCTCCGGCCGCCGGGGAGAGCGGGGCCACAGCAGGGCTTGCCGCCCTCCCCCTGCCCCCGGCGCCCTCCCCCCGGCCGCCGGGGGGAGAGCGGCGAGCCCCTGCTGGGGCTCGCCGCCCTGCGCTCTAGGCGCCGGGGGGCCTCCCCCCCAGCGCCCTGCCCCTGGGGGGAGAGCGGAGCCCCCGCCTGGGGCAGCGAAAAAGCTAGAGCCGGCCCTGTCTGTCTGAGGCTCTATAAAGTATGAAGGATGTCTGAATAAATGCTCAACTCTCACTCATATGGCAGAGCTCCTCAGTGAAGATGAAGTGACTGCAGGGACACTTCTTGCACTCTTGTTTGATGACATATGCTCCTCAACAGGTGGGAGCTGCTGCCTGCTACAAGTCTCCTCTTGACTGACAAGTTTAAGACTTTGCATAAGAGACTGTTAAGGAGAATACATAAAACAGGAATATAAACCTTGGGAACAGCACAGAAGGCACCAACACCACCAGGTTGCAGGCAAGGAAAGAGAGCCTAGAGAATGTCATTCAAGTAACACAAGTAATGACTCGCAGAAAAAAGATTTTCATTTTCCAAGTCATAAGCTTGAACCTATGCCATTAGATTTGGAAATCAAGGCAGAATTGTGGCCTTAGCTGTCTAATGCAAACACATTCATAGTACTAGAATTTCTACTTTATCATCAGAAAACAGATTACAATTCCATAGTATGTTTTGCACTACAAACAATGGGCGTTAAAAGTCAGTTAGCAGCAGGTCATGTCCCTGAAACTCTTGGCATTACCACATTCTGGTGTGGAATCCCCTCTTTCTTGAATTATATGCCCCTACCCTCCTACCCCCCAACCCACAGTATAGACCACTATGTAATCCAATAATAATGTATATAGTGTCATCACAGCAGTATAGAGTTTGGCGAAACACACTGGCTTGAGTTAATGCAATTTCATTGATTAAGGCAATCATTTACTGACCTCTTGTGTACAGCAGACCATAGAACTTCACCCACTAATTACCGCAACTAGCAGAATTTATGGGGTTGAACTTCAGCATATATTTTAGAAAGACATCAAGTCTTTACAGAGTCTGGATTATCAACTTTAATTTATAATATAATGGAATAAAATAAATGCAGTATTACTATTTAGCACTATGGATTAATATAACAACTCACCAAGAGTCTATTTGACTCTTGCCTGAAAAAGACAAGTCAAGTAAGCTGGGGCAGAGTTTCTAATGACTCGAAAAGGCAATATGGAATAAGACTTCTTGCTAATGTATCCTTTACGTGGTATGAATTAAACAGTAGGATCCATAGAATGTCCCAATGTGATCTTTAAAAAGATATGGCCAATACAAAATTTTAACCAGTCAGTGTAAAACATCTTTAAGTCACCAATTTAGAAGTGGTTATCACTCCAGAAAGATCACAACCAAACAAGGTTTTGAGTACTCCCGTGAGGGGAAAACTAACTTTTGCCACTAATCCAGCAATCTTGCTGTATTTTGATTTAAGAAGATTTGCTGGAACCTCACTTAAATTGGAAATTTAAGTGTTCATTGATTAAATATGAAGGTGACATCAGTGCAGTAGTTCCTGTATATTTTGACAAAGTTCTATTTTATACATTGTGAACACAAAATGCTAGCATAACTGCATCAAAGAAGTTGCAAGAGGAGGCTGGAGGTTTTCACAAATTGGTAAGACAGTTGAGGCTTTTAGCATCCAAGCAGGTGTAGTAGGTTGCTTGAGATTTTGAGAAACATTTTAGCAGAAACATTCAGCTAAAGTGATGAGTAGTGAAATAGTGTTCATACTCCAGTTTTCATCTTTCATGCTAAACATAAAAAAAGGTGTAATGGGATAGCTGCATACTCTAAACTCTGGAAGACAATGCATCAGTTACACAGTTCAGAAAAAAAATTAATGAAGAAGTTCTGAAGCAAGAGGTGAATTCTGAAGCTTATTCCATGACCACAGAATAATAGCACACTAGCCCCTGAACACAACATCTCATTGGAGGAAAAAACAAAACAAAACACTATTTTACTCACTCCCCAAAACAATGAGAGTTTGTCAAGTATAGTATAGTACTATCTATCACATCCCAGGGCAAGAAGATGAGCTACCTAAATAAAGAGATAGTATTTAATCAAATATCAGAGAGGTAGCCGTGTTAGTCTGATCTGTAAAAAGCAACAGAGTCCTGTGGCACCTTTAAGACTAACAGATGTATTGGATCCGACAAAGTGGGCATTCACCCACGAAAGCTTATGCTCCAATACATCTGTTAGTCTTAAAGGTGCCACAGGACTCTCTGTTGCTATTTAATCAAAGTTGTACAGAGCAGTTCTGAAGGAACAGCCCAATTTATTGTGTGACAGCATGAAGCTGCCTGACAACACTGCTCTAGTCTTAGAACAGAGTTTCTCCATACTGCTAGTTGAGTGAATGCTGATAGCCTGTCTGCAGTCTTCCAAGGGCTAAAATTCCAGTGGACTCTTTTAAAGAAAGAAGCTGGGTATAGATCACTCAACACAATGCCAGGTGGAAGTTGTGTTTTTGTCTCACCCACATGATTCAGAATTGGCCTAGAAGTTCAGCCTTCTGGAATCATGTCTTAATGTCTGCTAGTTGAATGTGGTTTCCTCTCAGTTCAAGGGGATGAAACCCTGAATGAAGAAGAGTGCCCTGGGGAACTAGAGGAACTGCAGTCTTGTGGTGTGCACTACATGCAGACTTTATACTGAAGGTGTGAAAAAAGTTAAGGTCTAACAAGACCATTTCTAGATTACCTGAAGTGACTGGAAAATCCTGTGCTGTGCTACCAAAGGATAATTAGAATTTGTATTTTAATAGGCAAATAGTTGCATCAGTATCTGTTTCAATTACTTTAAGCAACTAGATCCAGGGAGAAGAATTTTCTAAAAATTATACATCAAAATAAATGTTGCTTATTGTTTTGCAACAAGTGACATCAACTTTATTAAACCACTTAGTATTTCCAGTTTATCCAGCCTCTAGGTCAGAATTCTAGGCTTTCTATGGCTTTAAAGCCATACAAGGTTCACATTCAAGTTTTTGCTTCTCAAGTTGTTCTCCTATTCAAAGCACTTAGCTGTCAACAGCTTCCAATGGAGCATAAATTAAACACCCGTAACCCCACTCACTCCCCCCTCCATCGCTTCATCTTGTCGCATGCCCTGAATGCGAAAGCTAGAACACTCCTTTGATTTCAACTGAAGAATGATTCAAAGCAAGTGCAGGTTATCATACACAAATGCCATGTGCTGCCTGTATGATGTGCCACTTAAGTGGGCAGCCATGTTCTAAAGGAGCTGAATAATGTGAACCTTAGCCGTTAACTCACAACTGGATTACTATGAATAAAAAGGCATGAAAAACCATGGCAAGGTCCACATACTAAGATGATAAAAGTTGCTTTCTGAGAGCAAGCAAATAAGCACTCTTATTGCCATAATCCATACACACTGGAAGACGCAACAGTCCAACAGGACTGACCCCAACTAAGTTGCCAATATGATTAACAGGTGACAGCTCTCTGACATCTTTTTGGTTTGTCTTTCCCAGGCTAGAAGAAATGGAGCCTCAGTTAAGCTTTCATCCCCACTCCCAAGTCAAGCAGGTGCCAAGTAATTCACTCATTTGCAGCAACTGGATTCAGTGAAATCCTTGGAACTTTATGCCATTTACTTACTGATGGCAATGCTGTCCACATCTTACTAATCCTTGGAAGACCTTATGAGGGGTATATTGGTTAAAAACATGCCTTTGTATGACATGATTGCACCAGCTAGATTTCCAAGGCTTATGAATAAAATGATGAATTATAAATAGCAGTAGTATAGTGATTGTTTGGATGACATGGTTATCCTTAAGTAACCCTTTGTTTACCTACCTACTTTTAAAGTGACTGATGACCAGATGTCCAGATATTATTGGGACCATCCCAATATTAGGGGCTGTGTCATATATACATATGAAACTTTTCCCCCGCCCTCAAAAAGGGGCACATTTTTCCCCATACTTGCTATCTGGTCACCCTTCTGATGACAAAAGTGTCCCAGGCCAGATCAACCCAGCCAGACATGCTATTGCCCAAGAAAAGTGAGTTTATTAAGAAGTGGTTGAGTGAAGTCAGAAAGAGATGAAAGATTCTCCTATTCCTACCACTAGAATAAATTCAATTCTGTATTAGGGGGAACAAGATGTCAATACTCCACATTTCACCATTGCTGCATCCTTTACAGACCTGAGACAGGAGGAAGTTAAGTAGAATTAAAATTTGACATTTATATCCTTAAGGCATATGGGATTTAGTTTCTTTCATACACACCACATTGTCCAAACTATTTTATGAGTCATTTGAAGGCTTCCTGGATCTGAGCTAAGAATTTACTCACCCCTTGGAACAGAATTCATACAGGTGAAAGATTGCTAAGGTTTCAGGCAGCAAGCCTCAAATGCTGAATATCTGGATAAGAGCACTCTGATAAATGAGATCCCAAAAGCCTGGAGGAAACTAGTATCTGGGCCAGAGCACTACTGTTGATTGGTCCTGAATTATCTTCCTAGACACCTTGGACATGAGAGAAAAGGGGGAACATATAAGCCAAAAAGTCTGGCCAGAGAACTGACAGTGCTCAACTTTCCTTGCAAGTGCTGGGAAGAAAGCTTTGCTAATTTCCTGTTGGATTGGCTAGCAAGGGGGCCTGTCTAAGGGAGGGACCACTTGTTAGCCAATTGAGGATCTTCTGATCTTATTCCCATTCCTCTGTTTACAGGGCATGTCAGCTTAGCCAGTTTTCCTGAATTTTTGCCCTGGATACAGACAGTCTTGCCTGCAATATAACACTTTCTACAACCTACTACCATAGGGCGCACAAGTCACAGCTCCAAACAATTGGACCCTGAGTGGCTGATGCAGTTTTGCTGCCTCCTAGCCCCCACTCAGTTTGTGGTTCCAGGAGTCCCAGGAAAATTAGGGTCCCAGTTTCTTTGGCAGTGTCTAAGGCTCTACTGCCTGTCCTGCTATAATGATTTCAGCAACTGGGAGAGGGAGCCCTCACCAGAGCCTTCAGGCCAGTGTAGACTGATGCCATCAACTCCTCCGCTCCTATCTAGTCCACACAACTCTTCCCAGTCTGCTGCAGTTCCGCTGGAGGCTGTAGTGCACCCACCTGCCTCTCTGCTCTGCTTGCTGCTGGCCAAATGAGCAGAACTGCTGCTGGGCTCTGCCCACATAAGGCAACTACAGTTCTCAACTCAGCTCTAAGGTACAAAGGGATCAGTAGCTTAAAATACTCACGAGAATCTCTCTCACCCAGCGAGGTATTCCCAGCAGCAAACCAGAAATGTAGTCTCTTCCCCCTAAAACTTCAGCTCTCTACAGGTCCTCTTACCCAACCTCAGCAAGCATCAGTCTTCCTCAGGGTGATCCCATACCCAGTCATTGTCTAGGTGGTTCCCAAGAGGGGTTGATATTTTGTATATTACCCAAGTACAAAACTTAGTTTGGGGACATTAGGGTATAATTTAGTTATCTGCATTTAATATGTAAACAAGGTATGCCTCTCTGAGTCAACTCCCCTTGCTCTCCAGCAGAGTGTTCACTGAGTTACTTCCCTTCTCGCACCGGCTTCAGGGCTTACAAACATAACATTGATTTTGCAGTCTAGAACATACTTCACTTTTATTTGCAGAATTCAATACAAGTCTCTTAATTCACTTGTTTGAGCTCTTTAATTGACAAATTTCCTGCAAAATTCATTAACGTGCAGCGGATGTAGCAGAGGCACTGAAAACCATTTGCACTGGTTCAGTGTTACCTTCACAACCAAAGCCAAGAACTGTGGCTTTCCACTATGAACTATTAACATTCTGCATCAGTTGATTCGTACGTTTACTGGGAGGTCTGTGACCCTGCCAGCAGGTAGGGGATCTTGGGCGACAACTACTGCAGTGGTGGGGTGTAAAACAAACTTTATTAAGAAAATGCAAAAACAGGGAAAATTCAATAGTGAGGAGTATGGGGTTTGTTAAGGTAGACAATTGGGGAGGGGTTTCTTTTAGTAAATAGGATAGGGGGTTTCAATAGTGGGGTACAATACAGTTGGTAACCAATTAACACTGAAGTATAAATGTAACAGGTAGCTAACAATTTCTATGTAAAGAGTGTGTCACAGCATATAACCAACTAACAGATATGGGTAAAATGTGTTAAATAACCAACAACTCTAGGTAAAAGTGTGTCACAGTGGTGTAAATGTAAAATGTGAGGGGTGTTAGAGAGAAAAAGGGTAACCAATGGGGTTTTATGCTAGACTTCAGTAATACAATTGAGGTTTGGCAGCAGTAGGAGTGGGGTGAGCACGTGGGGGAAGGGATTAAGAGAGAGAGAGAGACAGAGAGCAGACAGGCTGCAAAAGTTTAAACAGCAGAGAGACAATTATACAGAACACAGCAAAATCTTATCTATGATTTAACTTAACCAAGACTACACAAATTAACAAGTAACAAAACACAATGCAACAATTCTTTAAGCCTAACTTACAGAGTACAATGCAAGCAATTTTCTAAACCTAACTTAACCACAACTATGCAAAATGAAATTACAATTTATCTAGACTAAAGGCTAAATTTAACCTAATGGGTGCACCTTATACTTGGGGTAGTTCCAGAGTGGTGTGTGCCCAGGATACAGCTTCAAGGAGGGGGTGGGGGTTTAAACTAGTGGTGGCTGCAAGCAGGCTTATTTCTAGCAGCAAAGGCGCTGCGGAGCTAGAAGCAGATTACAGATACAGACCAGGGAGTTAGCTTGGGTCTGCCTGCTGGGGAAAGAAAGCCAGCAGCTAGAACAAGGGGAGTGTGCAAGAGGTTTTTCCTTACCAATCCCCAAAGCAGCAGCAGGAACAGCAGTTTCAGCATCAGAGGACGCAGAGAGGACTCGATTCGCTTACAATAATCAGGAGATCTCCAGGCACAAATTCGTTGTTCATGGGAGGGGAGTTTAAAAACGGGGGTACACTCAAAAACAAACGAGAGCGGGGAGAGGGCCCCCCCAAAGACCCCTAGCTGATCAGACCAGGTGGCAAAGCAAGGACCTTCTCCAGGGGTCTGATCAGAAAATGTCTGGTTTTAAGGGCAAACTCAGGCAGTTTCCCGCCAGTAAGTTTGATTGGTTCCCCTTAATCCAGGGGAGGAGAGAAGGCAGGGAAAACTGCAGGTAGCACAGGACATGTCTGGGCAAGTTCTGAGTCACAGGTATGACTCATATGCTCAGCTATGTGGCCACTTTAGGTCTTGCATACCTGGGCAGAGCACCCTACACCGAGCCGGGTCCGAACAAAGAAGCTAGACAAAGGAGCGAAAAGCCCTCCCTCCCTGAGCAGAGCAATGGCTCCAGTTAGTCTGCACAAGCCATTTCCATGAGCAGGGCCAGGCTGAGACTTTGGTCAGTTCCATGTCCATGGCCCGGGGGGGAGGCGGCCACTCAGCACAAACAGAAAGGAAGGGGGAAAAAAGGAATCCAGCAGGGGGACAGCTGTAACAGACAGTCTGTAAAACGGTGACATGAATGGCTGGCTGCGCTTTTTACTGTCATGCATAGAACCAGAGAAGTGCCAACAAGCTGGCGACCTGCAGCAGTGATTGCCCTACTGAAGCCTGGGAAACCCCTGAAGGATGCAGCCAGCAACCGTCTCATCTCTCTCCTCTTAACCACCAGCGAGCTTATGGAATGGGTGCTGCTCCTCCGTCCATCTGATATTGAAGACATCCTCCCAGCAGAGCAAGCAGGATTTCACCTGAAGAGGAACTGTTGTGACCAAGTAGCTTCACTTACCAGCCACATTGAGGTAGGATTCCAATGCAAGTTGAAGACAGGAATCGCCCTTGTTGATCTGTCCTCAGCATACGACACTGTCTGGAGACAGGGCCTCCTCTTCAAGGTCTCCTGTGTCATTCACTGCCAGCAAACGATACGCCTCTTGGCAGCAATGACTGGGGACCGCCGCTTTAAGGTACACCTTAATGGCCAGATCAGTAGACCAAGAACTCTTAACTTGAGCATCCCTCAGAGCTCTGTCCTGACCCCAATACTTTTTAATCTATACATCACGGATATACGAGCGATGGAATCAAGGAAATTCATGTATGCAGATGATATTGCCCTGGCTGTTCAGCATACAAGTCTCCATACCATTAGTTGCACCCTAACCCGAGATCTTAGTACAATGGCCGATTATTTCCAATGCTGGAAACTTAGGCCTAATAAAAGAAATTAAAAATAAATAAATAAATAAATAAATAAAAAACACACCACCACACACCCACACATGGTAACTGCTTTCCACCTGAACAATAAAATGGCTAATACCAAACTTGATGTTCAGTTCTGCAGTGAGCGTCAGCCACAAAGCTAATCCAAAGCATCTTGGCGTTACACTGGACAGGAGTTTGACCTTATGACAACATCTCGAGAACACCCGTGATAAGGTCAGGTCTCGTGTCACGCTTATCTGAAAATAGGCTGAAATAATCCATGGACCTTACAAACCACAATTGCCTTGGTATACTCTGCAGCTGAAGATCATGCACCAGTGTGGCCTCATAGCAGTCACACTAAATTCCTTGACACTCAACTCAATAATGCTACGCGCATAGTGTTGGGGGATGCTCAAATCTACTCCAGTTGGCTGGCTCCCAGGCGTATCGCACATCCAGCCTCCACAGATTAGAAGAGCTGCTCAGACATCTCGCTTCCTTAATTATGTTAATGCAAATATAAGGATCCCAGTGCACCAGGACCTGCAGAACCGACCATAGACAAGATTAAAATCCTGCAACCCTCTATGGAATCTTATCACCATCTCACATGGAGCACTTCGACCACTCAAAACAAGCAGCTCGTCGTTGATTCTGTTGAGGAACCGCCAGGTTTTGATTTATGTCAGAAAGTCTGGTGCAGATTGAACTGCATCAGGACATCTCATGGGAAACGTGGACAAACCCACTCTAAATGGAAAATGAGGCAGACACCGGTATGCGACTGTGGTAACCAGGCACAAACGATAGAGCACATCACATCTGAATGTCCCCTTCATTCTTTTGCCGGGAGCCTGAAGGACATTCACCAGCTCACTGCTGCAGCAAGGTGCTGGCTATCAAACTTAGATATAAATTTGTAGTTGTTGCTACCTACCCAAGCCACACGAAAGAAGAAGTTGATTCCTCATACACATGCTGGAGAAAGGTTCCTATTTGCTACTGGTGAGTGGCTTTTTCCATCTGACATCTTGGGATTTGCTGAATTTAGCCAAAGTTGTTAAGACATTAACAAGCTTCTTTCCCTTCCTCACATGCACAAGTTTCTCTTCACCCTGCTAAGGTATTTTGGGGAGGATTTTTGTGGGAGTTCATTGAAACATTTATAGTTCCTTACATCAGAAGTGCAAGAGCCTGGATGCCTATCGGGGAGAACGTAAAGTTATAGTATTAGGGGCCCCTCTACTAAAAAAAATAAAAAATTAAAAAATAAAAAAATCTTACATGCCCATGTAGCATGCTCAAGTTCACATATTCTGATTTCTTATTTTCATCCTACTTTCAGTCTCAAGCAAGCACAACTCTGTCCCATTCTCCCCCAGCCCTCAATTCTTAAGGGATTTTACATGTCTGCTAATGGTTTGCCCCCATCACCAGTTCTCGACAATTATGTCATATGCACTATCTGGTTTGCGTCCCACCCCATTATGATAGTCTGTGTCTATGTATACAAATACCTCATCTTATGTCTGGATTTAAGCAATACATATATAGAAAGGTTTTTTTGCATCCCTATTACATTACTGTTTGGGAGATAGAGAGAGTTTAAAGATTCAAGTTGGCACATTTTGTTTGCCCTTAAGCTTTATTAACTAAAACTTTCACTTCATTACAGCCATCATTCCACAGAGCACACAGCTTGTGCTACGCTAGTTATAGTAGTACTTGAACCTAGCCAAATTTTAAATAAATTAAAGCGGGGAAAAGAAAAAGATGTTTATTACTGTTTTTACTGGTCTATTTCTAACTTAGATTAAATGCCTTAAGAACTTGCTGTAGACCACACAGTAAGATACTAACTTCAATAAGTATTAAAATTCCAGTAAATTAGAAAATCTGGTTGTTTAAGCCAAAAGGCTCTACTAAGACCAGACCATTCCATGAACTAGTGGTTATTTTCTACTTTATTTTTTAAACAAAGAGTAAAATATAGCAGCTGCTCCACATATTCTTTTATCATGTCACACCAAAGAGTGGTGCACAGTAATTTTGAATAAAATAAATTAGAGAAGAGATGTAGCACCTATTTGGATGCTGTAATGCTATAAAGGCCTGCTAAATAAGGCCTGCTGTGTGCTCTCTTTTATATGCCAAAATTAAAACAGAACATGCCTCAGTATTGAGCTTTATTTGTATGTTGACTACTGGTATGTGTAGTCAGTAGAATACATATTCAATAGGTCCCCACCTGTTAAAATAGTTTCTAACAAAAAAAAGTAAAGGCTATTCTAAATCTTTAAGTATCATAACCACCACAACTTTAATGCCGTATCAAAACAGTAGGTCCATCAGTGGACCTACTGTTTTGATACGGCATTAAAGTTGTGATACGGCATACTGTTTTGATACGGCATATAACAAGATCATCTGGACTATCCAAGATCATCCTTCAAGGGACAGTACAGGGGAAGAGAAGAGGTAGACAGAAGAAGAGATGGATTGACAACATAAAAGAGTTGACAGGAATGGACTTCGCGGAGTCTCAAGCACTGACACACAATCGTCATGGGTGGAGACAATTGGCTGATTGCTCATCAATGATGGTGCCCCAATGACCAGTGCAGTTATGGGAGTGATGATGATCATGAAGAACCAATCAAATGTATCCCACCACAGAGCAACATGATGTCACTTAGATACATAAGGATAAGTAAATGTTTTACACAAGAAATTTTGAATATGACAAAATTTGCTAGTTCTCAATACTAAAGACACCAAATATTTAACCTAAAAAAGCAGAGCACTTGACAAGTATCTACTACATACAAGATGCATGAACCAGCATACTTAATATTAAAGATCTTATAATAAAGCATAGGTGAAGCCTTTCCATCGTTGTGAACGAAACAAACAGTGGAGGCACATGCTCTGAGCTTGTAATTAGAGAGGTGACAGCACCTATGGTAACTGAAGTAAGTAATAGCTTGAACACCAACACCATCACACAGCAGGACAGAAGGCATGTATTAATATACCCGAATAAGATTAAAAAAGAACAAATTCAATATACACTTCTAAAGTGCAAGCTTCACTTACGTATTTACATCAGATTTTTGCAGAACAGTCTAATCATCACACAAGTAGACTAGCCTTTTACATTTGTTTAGTTGGTATTTGCCCAAGACAATAAATGCTCAGTATTGATATTTTAACTTTCAGGTTCTCATACAATAACAGAAACTTGCAATCTTTAAGGTTTGACATTTCAGGAAAAATTTCCACTCGTTTGTTTTTAAACAAAATGTTTTCATTAATTTGCCTTGGATTTTAAATAATTAAAAATGGAAGTTACTGTACATTTGACTTGATAGTGTCCCTTGAATTTGCAGTCATAGGAATCCATTAAGTGTCACTTCAGATTTTAAACAGAAGTATGCAAAAAGGTGCCTCGGTGCCCTCGATAAATTATAACAGCAGCAAGCACACCAGCAGCTCCCAGATATCAATCCACAGCCTCCCCAATATCCTGATTAAATAAATAGACTGACCTTGCAACATGTCCAGGAGGATAATGAACTCAGATTATTTGGATTGGACAGGAAAGTGGATTTCAAGTTACTGGCTGAGTCATCAGTCCCCTCTCAAATTAAGGCAGGACTGCCACATATGCATTTCATGTGACACATGAGGATTTGGCAGCCCAGTAATGCATTCCCACTTCTCAGCTGCAATGTTACACAGCCAGTTAAGGTGGAGGAAAGCTGAAGGTTTTACCTGCAGTTGCACTTTTTGGCTGCTAGAGACTGCTGATGCACCTCCTCTCCCTGCTGGATCAGAGCCAGACATGAGCAGCTGAGTGATGGCAACAACTGAGGAAAGCTCTGGGCCTCCTTCTACTACAGGAAATCTCGCTTCTCCACTGCTGCAGCAGCCACAGACCAGCAGTTATGCACCTCTGCTGGGGATGCTGGCAGAGACTCTGCAAGTGGGGAGGCTACAGCCCAACACTACTTCCTGACCCTGGCTTCCCTCCCACCGTCAGTTGCAAATTCCTGAGGGCAGGGGCTCGCTCACTTGTACAGTGCGTGGCCCTGGGGATGTCTCTCTCAGTTGGGTGCTACTATAATACAACTGTATTAAATGATAGCAATATTGTTTTGCAATTTATCCCTTGGTTCCATAGTTTACCACATGGATAAATCAAATAATGGAGTGGTAAAGACCTTCAATTGCCAACAATGGAAAAAGAATACGCGATCACTAGAGAGATTTATCAGCATTCAGAAAACGAAGGGTAAAGCTGCTAACTCAAATAAATTTCTGAACTCCCATGTGCTTCGTTGTCTGACACACAAGCCTACAACTGTGTAAAAAATACTAGTTTGCAATTTACTACCTCAACTATTTAGAAAATCTGTCCAAATTTAAATGCTTCTTCCTTTGGGATTTCCAGGATTTAATGTGAAATCTTAGTTTTAGAGAAACTAATATCCAAACTAAAGAATCCCATCTCAGCCCCCCCGCATTATCTCTCCCCCCCCATTTGGGAGGAGGGATAGCTCAGTGGTTTGAGCATTGGCCTGCTAAACCCAGGGTTATGAGTTCAACCCTTGAGGGGGCCACTTAGGGATCTGGGGTAAAAATCTGTCTGGGGATTGGTCCTGCTTTGAGCAGGGGGTTGGACTAGATGACTTCCTGCGGTCCCTTCCAACCCTGACATTCTATGAGTGAGTCTATTATCATTGAGTTTCCTTGTTGTCTTACATTCTGGCTGATCAAGTTCTCAAGCAATCACTAGGCAACAGGGAAAGCTAATTTAGTCTAAGTCCTTCCCATCCTCCTATTGGACACTGATAGTCTAACTAGTTGCTCACTTTGTCATATTGAACTCTTATTTACAGTAAAAAAGACAAGCTATGGAACTTGAAGTGCTACAGATGAATGTCTGTGTGCAAGTATCTTTTCTTAAAGTCATGAGATACTTGGCAAAAATCTACCCTACGATGCATTGTTGGCAAACTAGTCTATGATGCACTGTTGGCAAAGAGTTCAAGGAACATTCTTTAGTTTGAAAAAGTCACGAAGCTGAGCCCTATTATTGCTGCATGGCTGAGTTGATCTTTGGAAACAGAAAACTTGTGAGAGGACTTCCTACGCAGTATGGCATTTGAATTTTTCCTACTCTAGTAGCGGCTTCTGTGCTACTGAGCAGAGCTTTTGGCAAATACCTGAATCTGATGACAACTTCTCCTTTTAAAAACCCAGTGTTCCGATAACTCTGGCAAGTAACTTCTAGGGTTTTGTCTCTTTCATGTGGGAGGAATTATGATGTGTTCTGAAAGTCATGAGCAGTTTTCCAAGCTTAAAAACGTAGATCTTAAAGCTGATTGTGCTATAAATATGAACTGAGGTGTACATCTCTTACTGTTTGTCTTGTGTGGCTGGCAGAGAATATACTTCCATTTCTTGAATTATGTGCCTGAATACAACACAAGGTTAATATTTCAGGAGCAGATGATGGCACCATATTAATTATTGTAGTTTTCTCAAGAGAGGAAACTTACAAACTTATATGTATGACTGTCACTTAATGCTACAGTGCATTTAAGACCCTGGAAAACATTATGATATGAAGCAAACAGTGAATACTAAGTATTAGTGGCTTTTGTTAATAAAAACATGCCACACTAGGAAAACAACTAAGGAAATTGGAACTGATTTACCATATGTTGGCTGATGCATTGTATCCTGTGAAGCTGGCTGATGTGATGGCAAAAGTTAATGTGATATGCTCCCCTTTTTTAAGATGTGGGAGAACTACTGAACTGCTGCTTTTTAAATGGAGTGACAGAAATTCTGACTGCATCTTTTTTCAGACAAAAAACATAGATCCAGTGATACTATTTTGCTGAATTGCTTCAGTGGAAAAGAAAAACCTAAAAATTCCCAAGTGTTTTGATTCAAAATGATTTTTCATTTCAAACTTTCCTTTTATTGTTTAAACAGGTCTAAAAAAAACCAATATTTTGTTTCAGGTCAAACTAAGTGTTTTAATGTATTAAAAAAGTTAAGTACTATAAGCAGCAAGTCTGTCTCTGCCTCACAAAGGAACTAAGAAAGGAGGTTTCATAAAACTCGCTTTGAAGCTTACCTCTATTAGATTCTTTAACCATATTGTAAAGAGCTCTAGAAAAACAGATTACGTACATATAGATTGGTAAGTAAGACTGTATGTATTACTAAAGCTCTTTACAGCTCTTTTTAGAAGTTCCTTCAGTTTACCAATAGGGATTATTCTGCTCAGCTCATGAGCCCCATGTTTCACCTGTGTCTTCTGGAAGTTTGTTTAATCTCACTCCTAGTATGTAATAAATAACTGGAAATCCTTACATTCCTGATGACAAAAGTAGACAGCTTCTGTAATACAAAAAGGTGTCACATTCACCTACTTTCCTCCCTCAAGCATGCAATCTCAGCTCCTCAGTTAGACCAACCCAGAAATAGTATTGATGCTGACATCTCTGCTAATAAACCTTTAAGCATCAAGAAGCCTCAAGGGGTCAGCAGCTAGACTCTATTGCACATTATTAGAAAAATGTGATCCCTCCTCAGAGAATCGTGCTATAGTAAGATACAGACTTTTCTTGTACTGGAAAAGCTTTCACATTAAGTATATACACACACACACACGAAAAGCACAAAGAAAAGGATAGGTATTTAGAAGCTGATCACCTTTTTAGCATACTCAGAGGAGGACAACTCTCTAGCCATCAAGCCAGAATCTTTAATCAGGTTCTTTGACTATTAACTGACCCTGAACAAGTAGTTTACAAATATAGTACATTAACTTTTTATTGTAACAATATCTATCTATCTATATATTTGTCTTTAAAAAGGTTTTAAGAGAAGCCTTAGGGGCCAGTCTGCTGCTACAAAAGCTCAGGCCTCCACTTTTCTGTGATTGATTGGAAAGGAACAGGAATAAACCCTGGATAGCAGTGTGCTAAGCAAAGCCAGTCCAACCCATGGAATGTTAAAACTCCAATATGTCACCATATGAAGGAAGCGGTGGAAGGGAAATTGATGCTTTGGCAGACGCTTTCCGAGCATATGACATACAAGTAGTTATAGAGGCTGCAGATCTTTCAGGCTGTGCAAAGAGCACCAGGCACTTTTGCATCACTATCAGGGAGGTCTCTCTCACCATTGCATTAGACAGCATTCAAACCAGAATACCTATGAATGATAGGAATCATCTGCTGCCTGTCTTCATATTATGCTCCTTCACTGAGGCCAAAAGGCAAGGAGAGATAGAAGGAAGCTAAATAATAAGGTACGTCCATCTGCAGCAGGGACTAAGATTATTCATTTTGTCCAATGTGTTGATAGCGGCGTGTTTATCCTCATATCCACAAATTCACATTGTGGTATGTTAGCAAGTACCATTGCTGCCTCCAAGACTGACCCAGTGCATGTTCAACATAGTCAATAGTTTGACCACCCCCATGATTAGGTGTACTCTTCCCATGCTTGCAGCTTTTGGGGTACTCCTTAACTTCAGTATTGGAACCTGGGGGGTGATCCCAGCAGTATTTGACTCTTCTGCATCCTCACAGGAAGGATCTGGTAGGTCAGGACATTGACTCTCCAACAAGCTTCCGGATGTATTCATGAAGCTATTTCTCAACACAAGTACTTGCCCCATATCATGGTGTAGTGAGTTGGAAGGGTCCTTTGTTAGTATACACCCAACTATGATTAAGCATCATGTGGTTTTGTCTCCAGGAAATACCCACCGAGCGTATAGGAGTCAATACTGAAACCATCGCCTCTGTGCAAAGTGTAGTCTTCTTACTGTTATCATGTCCTTCCATCACATCATCCCCTCCCCTATGTGTTTCATCCACCTTTTGTATCATGTGGAAAGACTGAATTGTGTACTCTTGGGCAGGTTCTGCATTACTTGTTTGCCTAGCACTTAGCACAATAGAGCCTTGAACAAGGTTAGAGCTACTTTTATTTGATATTCCCCATAGTGTTTGAAACCAGCGACACATTGCAGCACTGTACTGGGTTTTCTGTACCCAGTAAAACTTATGAGAACCCAAAAGACTAAAAATTAAGTGCAATTGAATAGCATGTTTTCATTATCCAAATTAAGATTAGGAATTAACAAAAAGTGAGCAAGATTAATTTAAAGTGTAAATTAATTTTTAGATTAAAATAGAATTCCTTAAATAAAATTTTTAACCTGACCCTATCCCTTTAAAATTCAAGTCTTATAAATGAAACCTGTCAATTGAGGCATTTGGTGGTGTTGCCCTGTGGCACACAGAGTAATCCTCCTACTGCTAGCCAGTAAGGCACCCAACATCAGGCTTGATATCTCTGTATAATTTAGTAGTTTGATATGGATTTTAACCCCACCCCCAAACATTACAACTGGAAAACACAGGCCCAACTTATACGGGATCACTTTCACCTTGTTTGAATATAGGTCCTGAACATAAGCCAACTAAAGAACATATCTATTTTTAAAAATAGCTCAGCTACAGGAATAGTCTGATACCTAATGTTCCCAGTGTTTGTTGACAAGGGGTTTGAGGGTTAAAGTACAGGAAGACAAACACCACCAACTTGATATTTTGACTTATAGTGTAAAATATATCAGACCTTTCCACTCAGTCTCCAAGTCGTTACCAGTCCAAATTCTAAGGGTAGTTTTTGGAATATCTTGGGGTCAAGTCACTTGAAGTACACTGCTGTAGAAGTCTCAGCCATTAAGTGATTCAACAACTTGAATTACTCTAGAAAACATCTAGACCTGATCTATAGAAGCTGGAATTTAAAAAAATCCCACTGACGTCCTAGTTTTCACATAGGTCAGATTTATTTTGGCATTGGATGGACATGCCTCTTTCCAATTAGCACCAACAGCTGCACTCTAACACTAATGGACAATTTCTTTGATTCTGTCCTTTTGCAATTGCTTTTAGCATTTAGATTACAAGAGAATGGTTTTAAAATAAAGTATCTGTTGAAAAATCTTTGGGCACTAACAGTTGACTAGCTCAGAACACCTAGCTATAACAGCATGCATTGACCATGTACTGCTTATGTTCATATACCTACAAAATGTAGGTTCTTCCCTTTACCTACACTATCTGAGTGAGTTTTTATTGCAAGTGAGGACACTGGAGCAAACAAAAAACCTCCACATGTAAATTGCCCATATATCAGCATCTCATATACAGCATGGAACCTTCAAGCCACTAGAATAACCACTACCTGTGGATAGAATCTCTCTAGTCTGTTTGTGACTAGAAAGATTAACCTCACCAGTACAATTTTCTTTAGGCGTATGTAGATTGAAAGTGTTCTAAAATATTTTAAACTTGCTTTAGAGAAATCAGTTAATGCTGAGACTAAATAATTGCACAGAATTGTTCATAGGAAAATATTTCTAGTAAAATAGAAATGAAGTGTTTGCATTAGTCTCTTCAAAGTACACTTCAATTGGGGTGATACTTAAGTTTTTACTTGTCTTAGGCTTTTGACCTGGTGCCCATCACCACTTTACCCTGAACGAAATGTCAGATTCATTTTTTTGAGAGAAGAGAGAAGCTACTACTATGATTTAGAGTTTGACTTCATTTATATTAGAAGCCCCAGAAATAACCAAACCAGAGCAAAATCTACATTTTCCCTACCTTTATATTTTTGGTGCAGCAGAGGAGGAGAAAGAGAAATAAGTAGTTTGTTTATATTCCTTTAAAAACAACAGTAACCGTCAGACTAGTATTCACAAGATAGTATTTTTTGGCACAGCTTACACTTTCATACCAGTGTCTTAGACACTACTTTCCAGGGCATATAAAGTGATATAGTAAATGATGCGTTAATTCAGTGCTGGCCATTTGCAATATTTTTCCATTCTTTGGCTGAACTAGGCATGAGTTCAAGAGATTAATTTTGTTTAACAGCAATCCAGAAGCTTATCTAGTTGCTGATCATTAAATACAGAAACCATCCAGTTTAATCAGTGTTAATTGACAAGAGTTCATATCCTGGAATGTTTAAATACATGATTATTGAAGAAATTTGTAGTTACAGAATTTAGACATTACTTGGCTGTATTTTAGGGTGGGTTTTTTTTGTTTGTTTTTTGTTTGTTTTTTGTTTGTTTGTTTGTTTGTTTGTTTTTTTACACACACACAGTTTCAAGATTAACTTCCATATCCACAGAAGTGCTCAGGAAACACTGCAAGTCACAAAGCAGGACGAGAAAAAAAGAATTGGGTCCCTTTTAAGGGGCAGTGGTAGGCATGCAGTGCTGGTCTTTACATGAGTAGGCGGAGCGCCTGGTCCATCTGAGGTAATAATGAAAAGGCTGATTGGATGTGCACTCCCATTGTTAAAGCTTCCATCACTTTCCCAGTGACAGGAACTAGCAGACACTGTCTAATTGGCAGGAAAACAAATCCTGGGAGAGTTCAAGTTCATGGAAAGGATTGTTTAAAGTTTCTGAAACCCTTACTATACTCTATGCTCACACTAATTATAGCACTTATTTGCATTGTCACCTGCAGAATATAGCATGTTTATTTACAGATTTACACGAGTGCCCCCTTTGTGTTACCTTGCTGCACAAGTCCACTGAGATGATGTGTTACATGTTCATACTAAGTTACTAACCTTAAAGGAAAGGGAAATAGTTTATTGAAAAATTTGAACAGGAGTCCAGACCAAAGTACTTTCTTCCTGCAATCCTAATCCAATAACCATGTATTCAGAGCTTTTGGTCACTAGTTTGACAAGTTCTATGTACAGAATTGTGTGCAGTCTTAAACACTACTTTTAGTATTTCCCTAATAATGAATAAAGCAGACAAGGTCTATGTAATTGGCTCATTTCCTGACTTAATATTTCATTTATGAAAAGAAACCTACATACTCTCAACTACTGAAAGTGAAATAAAGTTGTGCAGGGCAAGTTACTTTTCCCCTGTAACATTTTTAACCCATGATTTTAACATGATTACCCATTCAGGCTGGGTTGCTTTAAAATGGCAGCTGAGGATTTAGCCTTTAGGTTTCATTAAAGCAGTTGGCTACACTTTAATATGGCAAAGTTAGAACCAATTTTACATTTGGTCACTTGCTGCCAAAGTAAAACAACATTAAAAAGTAACACTGCAACTGATTTTTTATTCCTGCCCTCTTTTTCTGAAGAATGAAGTTGCATGCTGCTTCACTACAGGAAGTTGGCATTCACTTGTTCTGCTTATTTATAAATGAACAGTACGTAGTAGTAGATTCATTTCAAAGTAAAGCTGCTATCTGGAACAAGCCCTAAATAGAACTTAGGCTAGTACTATGGAATGACCTCCACAGAAACAAACAGACTTCTCATCAATGATACACATGCTATGAGAGTTTATGGAACAAAAAAGCCTGATTCTGATTCCACTGCAGTCAATGGCAGAACTATTATTCACTGGGAGACCTTAAGTCATTATTAAGCTATGAAGGCTTGCTTCCCTACCTACCTAGAGTTGAAAAGTTCCCATTTGAAAAAAAAGGATGTTACTATGTTTGGGGCGGAGGGGGGTGTTTAAAACATTCAAACAAAAAAACTATGTTCTGTTCAGTTTGGGGCCTGCCCACTTGACAAGTCTCAGATGATGAGGCAAGCTTTTTTGTTAGTATTTCTTGTTAGTGTTACTAATCAAAAGACCTTAGCTCAGTTCATTGAATTAAATTGTTCTCAGTCAAGTAGCTGGGGAGCATATGAATTAAAATGCACCCATTTACAATCCATAAATTTGCATGGACAGACTCAGAAGGTACACTTGTATAAATCCATATTCCCCTAATGCATGTCAGTATACATTAAGGTTTATGCAAGAATGCTACTGCATAAAGCCTTGACGTAATATTCCATTTAACTGCTCTATTAGGAAAATGAATTGAGGCATACAGCATGGTATGAACTATGGAATCTACTGAAATTATAAGAATCATGAGTAACCTTGAAACTAGAACATATAGAAAAGGGATTAATGCGTTCTAATTATACAGCCATTATGGATAATCCTTGATTTTTACTCTATCATAAACTCATGCTCAGCACATGTAACACTTTGCTTTAAAATGTTAGTCAATCAGAATATCTCCACCACACTGTTTTATCCTCATTACAAAAGCCATGTCACCTGTCTGTGGGGATCACTCAAAGATCAAGTATTTGTGACTCTTCTTTTTTGTCCCATCCGATATGTTATAACAAGGAATTAAGGAGAAAAAAAAATCACCTAGTCCATTTTGAGTCCAGTATATACACACATTCAACCCTCAATTAGTTGGAGTTCTTTATGGGAAGCATTTAGAGGACCCACTAAAAGGCATATGCTCATGAAATATCAAGTAGTACATACAGGACACAGAAAAGTTCACTTAACTCTGCTATAATTGAGGGATTTAGTATTATAAAGTTGTAAAAGCAAAGATCACTTATGGCTCATGTATTAAGACATGATGGATTAATTCTAAACATTACTTCAGACAGAACACCAAGGAAACCCAAACCCACATGCATATTTCAAAAGGAGAAGAGGTCTACGAAGTTAAGGCCCACTCTGCCCATGTTAACTGTTCAATCCTATTGTGTGAATCCCATAATCTTATAATGAAGGTGTAGACCAGTAATAATAAGTATGTCTGTTTTTATATTCTACACTTCCAATCCAAATATTAGATTAACATTTTCCCCCAGAGTCCTGCCCCAGTGGTTAGAGCAGCTTTGCCCTTCCCACATAGCTACACCTAGTTTTAGTTCTGCTCCAGTGTCTTCAGTCAGCGGTTTCGCCACTATTATATTGTCAGTCCCTGAATAAGGATGTTTTTCTTAACTGACCACAGTGCTTAACATTGCAAGTCGTGTATTCTGAAAACAAAGATTTCTTGGACTGCGAGTGACCCAAATGCTAAGATACTTTAAAATGAGCAGGAACTGTACAAATCAGTTCAGGATTTATATTAAATATTAAAACAAATGCTAGTGATAGTAAGTTCAGGGCTGTTGAAGGTCAAACTATATGACAAGGGAAAAATTGGTGTATATATTATTCTTCTTAAGTTGCACTGAAATCCCCGTTAACATTATCTATCACTGACATTATACATTTGCCTGGACAGATTTAAAAAGAAAAGTAACCTATCTTCAAGTTATTCATATAACTCTCCCCAAAGTGACATCAATGAAAAGCTCACAAATAGCACAATGCTTCGAGACCCTTAAAGAAACTTGTCTTAAATTTATCATAAAGATTCATAGCCCTGGAATACAAGCAACATATTGTGTCTGCTGACACAGGTGTCTCCCAAAAGGAATTAACTGCACCATTTTCTCCACATCTTCCCTTAAAGAACCAGCTCCTAAACAAATATTCAAAATTCATAAATTTGCCATAAGCTATCTTTGCTTTGTTTATAAGATGTGGCTTCATAAAAGATTATTGAAAAAAGCTACTGATAATGGAGATTGAAGCTAGTTTGATGTTTGGGCTGTTCGTAGTTGGTCATCCAACTATTTTCTATTGTAGAAGAAATAGATGATTTAACTTTTGACCATTGTGATTAGTTCAGATTTAACATTTACAATTTAATTTCCACCAAACATGGAAATATTGAAACTACTATAGTATTTTGCTAAAATAACAGAAGTTTACAGAAGCTTAGATGCCAAAATACACACCAGCTTTATAACTGCATATTGTAATTATTTTAAGAAAGTACACCCTTCTACTAGTCTGAGTCACCTCCAATTTTATATTTAAATGGTAACTAAAGAATGCTCCCTTCTGTACATGCAGTAAAAATTAACCTGGATGAATAAAACTCCAAAGCCTGCCAGTACAGTTGCTACAAAGAGGTCCATTAACTATGATTGAGTGTGCGGTCTCCTCATCCCAGCACTCCAAATGACTATTTTCCTTGTAATTATTGATACGTATGCCTATGAAGGTCCACTTCAATTTCTGTCTGCCTCACCAACCAGACACCCACCTAGTTCTACTCTTAAAGTCACTTTTCCCACTCCTCCTTTTTCCCTTGGGAAGTTTAGCATCCCCCCTCCAACTAAGAGCAACTTTTTTAAGGAAGTTTGATTTAATGTCTTCCATATTAAGATGATGGGAAGGTCAGAAAGGGAAGCAGCTGTGTTAGTTGGGGGCATATCAGACATTCTGAGGATAGCAGTCAGACTGCAGATATTTATATGATGAGTTATTAATTTACAGACTGTACTGTCATTATGCAAACCTGAACATCTGAGTACAGGGAAATGCAGAACTGAGAAGAAAGTAATTAGTTATGGGTCAACAACTGTACAGCAGCCCTGCACACTGACTGGATGATAAATTCTGTTGAAATTAACCCCCTCAAAATCAAGAACCTATCCATTATTTGAGCTCTAGATGTTTTTGTCCTAAAGTATATACGATATCAAAAATTACAATTCAGAATATGTGCGAACTCCTATACAATACCACTTGTTCATAATCCCATACTGCCCTTCTCTCCCCCCCCCCTCAATAATTCAGGTAGCTCCTTCCCCACAAAAAGAGATGTTTTACAGAGTACCCAGAGATTAAGACATGGATTGGCAGACCAAGAGCAGAAGGAGCAAGTTCATAAAAAGTGCCCTGCCATCACCTTCCTTCCTTCCTTCTAAAGCTATGTGACTGTAAACTCAAGTATCCCTGTTGATTGCAACTGCTAAAAAGTCACACAGCTAGAAGAGCTGGTAATTCAGCTAAATCAGCCTTAAAACCAACAGTTAATTCCACCCAAAAACTGATAGTTAATGCAAACAGGAGACTGGTATCACACACTCTGTACATGAAACAGCTGGCATCTTCATTCCAAATCTTCAACTTCCTTGTGACCTCAAGGCATAGCCCCCATGCAGAACACATTACAGTTGACTCTTGAGACAGAGGTATGACTAACTAACAAGGCCCACACCTGGAGCAGAGGCTATCCTTGCCTGTACATATTGAAAAACTCCTCTTGGCCACAGCTGGACCAGAATGTACACCCTCAGTTTAGATAAACAAATGTACTCCCCTCAGTCAGGGGTGTGGATGTCTTTGGAAATCTTCAGGTTGCTTCCCCCAATCTGTGTGTGACACTTCAACCTTGATAGCTTCCTGTCAGCTCCCCACACTTATTCAAACATTGGCTAATTGATTACGCTGCTCCAGCCAATTCAGGTAACATATGGACAGAGCAGGTGTCAGCATACCAAAGATATTACCAGCCCATGTCCAGTCACTGGCCATCCCAATACCCTCACATACAAAAAGAGGAGGAGACAAGATGAAAGCTTGCAGTACGTCTCCATGGGGTGTTCTCAGTATGAGAGCAAACACTAAAAGCTATTCCTTGCAACCTCACAAAAGAGCAGAGCCATTCAAAAGATTACCTTCTTCAACTAGACAACATAAATGTGCCAGTCAGTGGTACTGAAAGCAGCTGGCAAATCCAAAAGGTTCAATGTAGATCTTGTTAGGGGATCACTGAACACTGAACACCACAGTTATTTCATACATCCTCCCAACAGCTTCCTGACTTCCCTTCAAGTAGTCTCCTGCTTGCTTCTTTTTACAGCTTCTTTGTTAGCACAAGAGTTGCATCTGAAAGGCCTCATCCCACCTTCCTTGTTGGTGAAATCACTATTAAGGTTGGATCAAGCATGGCAGGGGGGTCTGGCTCTTGGAGGCTGGGAGGAGGGGGAGGGGAAGAGAGAAGAATCCTAAGAAAAACAAATAATTAGTATTGGAAGCCAGGCTGAGTCAAGTTGTTCTGTTGTTGGAAGTCTCAGCTACTAGTCTCAAGAGAGACATCCAGAGGGCCTCAAAGCATCTCACCCCATCCCATCTGAAATGTAATGGTTTCAACTGTAGCCACTACACCACTGTAAATACAGAACAAAAAATGAATGATAATGTAACAGCACCTACAATGTAGGCTTCCCTAATTATATGGGAATCCTTTAATGGGCTCACCCATTCATAATTATACAGTTCAGATAGTAATATCTTAGAGTTTTTTTGACTTGGGTTGCTTTATGTTACAACATTTATAATGCTATTGTATGGTTTATAAAGTCCACATGATTTTCTTTCCTTGTAAAACCATTTATCGAGCCATACTGGACTACAGCTGTACATGTTGACATACTTCCAAGTCTAAGGGGACATTATACAGCTAGTGTTCTTTTAGAACAGGGGTTTTCAAACTGGTGGTCATGACTCCTCAGGGGGTTACAAGGTTATTATGTGGGGGGGGGGGGTCATGAGCTGTCAGCTTCCACCCCTAAACCCCGCTTCACCTCCAGCATTTATAATAGTGTTAAATATAAAAAATGTGGTTTTAATTTATAATGGGGGGCGCAGGGACACACTGTGACCCCTTTCACACAGTAAGCCCCAATACAAAAGTTTGAGAACCATTGTTTTAGAATAAGCTATTTGAGTCTGTATGAAGTGACAGTGCAAAAACCAATCTTTACAATTTGTTGATGGCAGTTGGCACCATAGTCCCAAGATTGCAGTAACTTGAAAATGAGTTAATGTTTAAAAAAAAAAAAAAATCAAGCATCAATAAGTCACAGAGAACTAGAAAAATTAAATTACACTAGAATGGCAAGAACTGAGCCACTGGAGCATCAATACAGTCAAATTCCTTAATGGTATTAGGAAAGCAGTCAATACTACACTGACTGAGCTTGCGTTTCCTTAAGTGCACTGGGTAAACAGCAACCATAGCTGAAATAAAGATGGTCACCCAATATCAACTATTATCTCTCTAGCTAAAGGAGAAATTAAAATAACTCTACTCATCCCAGAGCAAGAAGAATAAAACAGTGAAAAAATGTGCCAAAGCAATGGCTAATATGGGGGGGGGGGGGTTGTACTGTAGGGTAGAAGAGAAGGTTCTTTTAGCAATAGAAAGTACACCAGTATTTAAGCTATTTAAAATCTTTGGGCAACTTTTTGGAACTAGAAAAGCCATAGAAAGATGGACAAACTGACTGCTACAATCATAATTAGTGCTATTGGTCACTGTTGCTGTTACCTGATTAGATTTTGTTTTGGTTTTTAAAGTCAAATAGTAAAAAGAGTTTGTCGGGGGGTGGGGGGGGGAGGGGAAATCTGTGTTTAGATACAAAAGTATACATTTGCCCAAACAATGCCTCCACATAAGTGACCAGAAAATGTCTGAAGTGGAAAAACTAAATTGAATACCTACAACCCAACTGAACCACGAATCCAGTTTCATGGACATGTTCAAATTTTTTTTTTTTTTAATTCCACCAGTTCAAGTAAACTAAGGGCTGTTCAAAAGAGATGTTGTAGTATCATTCCCACTCTTTTGGCTCAGATTTTTTTGAAAGACAAATCTTGCTAGAATAACCCAGTTACACTAAAAATGGATTGATTCCTGTCAGCTGGACACTCATTTCCATGAGACGAAATTTTGAGTGGAGAATTAAGATGATGATCCTAGACTTACAGCCATTTAGATTATTTAATAACTGATTCAGTAAGTTATCTCCTCCACTATCTCTGAAAACGCTTGTGCCCTAAGCAATAACTTTCAACAGAAGATCTACTCAAAGTGAAACACCAGGCTATCCCTGGTACTTATTCCTATGACAACCTCATATTTTCCTGATATATGTTCATGAACAGTGAAGGAGTTATTTCAAATAAGCTTTGAGAGCTTTGCATCAAATCTTACAAAGTTCTGAAGACTCTGGAGTACAGCAATTTATTTAGCTAGCATTGACTTTCAGCATCTAGCAAACTTAGCTATTAGAAGTTCTATCAAAGGTCTTAAATTGGCAACTTCCTTGCTGTTTAATTTACCTTTTTGTTTGCATCAAAACAAAGATCTTAAGGCTAGGAAGTGGTAAAAACAGTTTTCCTGTTGTGTGTGTCAGGCATTAGATTTATGACGTTTTGAATCTTATAGATTTAAAGGGGTTGAACAATTGCCATAACAGTTTATGCTATAGATGATTTCAAACTAACATGACAACTGAGCTGCAAAGCTACTGCTAGAGTTGCAGTGTAGCTGTTCTAATATGCCCTGGATATGTAATTTTGCCCAATAAAGATGTAATTACATTAAGGAAATCTTAATTGGTGCTCCATATTAAGTTTGATACAGAAAAATTGTGACCAGTCAAGTTACTTTGGTACCAGAATTTCAGAAGAACTAGATGAATTTCTCTGTTGTGAGACATATGGCAAACAACTTCCCTAGACAGTTTTGTTTAATTACCACTGACTTTTTGCATTATACTCTTTTAGTTAAAGTAATTTTGAGAAACTTCACCTTTCACCACACGTTGAGGTAACTCCATTTATAGTGTTCCATATACAGTATTGCTTTGTGCAATATTCTGTAGGTTCTTCTACTACTTAAAACTTGAATATGAACTTAAAGCTTGACCTTTTCAAAGGTACTTTAAGACTGGATCATTGCACCTCCAGTGAACACAGTTAGCTGTATTTGTTGATAGATCAAAAAAGTTCCTTTGTGCCATAAATCTGGCAATTCCAGTAACTTTTCAAGTGATTTTTTAAGCCTGTAGAGTTAAGTTGAACTTGCAGAGTTCTTGGCCTTACAGTTACCATAGTGATCATGATTAAGGCCCTACTTAATTTGTGATACTGCAGAAATTGCAGATCCCACAATACTAGGCTTCCACAGCAATTTTGATTTTAATTAGCTTACTTTGCCCAGTCCACAATTTTGCATACATTTTGAGGTTTGCAACACACTTTCCCTCCCTTTGGTACAGTACAACCCCATTTATCCGAGCAGATAGTGGCTCAGGCTCCCATTGTCTGAGTATGATGGGGCTTCCACTGTGAGCCCTGGGCATTAATGAGTGTAATAGAGTTGCAGCAAAATGTCTGGTAACCATAAACTATTAGCACGCATAACATAATACTTCAGTGTTTATATTGTTCCAGCAAATTTTTCGTAAACAAATAGGTTTTCTCTGGCTTTTCCAAATTACCACAATTAATAAAGGTCCATTACTACTTTTCTGGGATTTTCCATGTCTTCTCCGCAACTCAGCCATAATTATTTGACAATCATCCCACAATTCAAGTAGGGCCTTAACCATGATATATTATAGAAGGAAGTGAACATTAGGGACTTATGAGACCTCCTGCTTAATCACATTGGCATTTGGAGTCTGCTCATACTATGAAACTTGCATCCTCATCACCCACCCAAAAGAGGAACGTGCTATGCTTTCAGTTCTATAGTTGCTGTTACCCATTATTTACTGGATGGCTAGGTTAGATTCCAGAGTCTTCAGTTTTAACTTTTACAGTAAGTATTTTCATAATGCTTAGATCAAACAGCTACTGTGCATTCAACTAGACAGATCTAGTTTGCCAACTCTGGTTATTTTATCATGAGTCTCACAGTACTTTGTGTTTCTGAAGTCCCCTGCCCTTGTAGTCATGTGACTACATGAGAATCTCTGCTTTTATAAAAATGTTTCTAGCCCTCATGGTTTCAGAGAAAAGCTTGAAACAATGTACCCTAAAGTTCAGAAGGCAATTAAAAGCCTAGGATTTTTTCTTCACTCGTAAATTTGGGGGCCCTGACTTAACATAACACTTTGGGTTGGAAATACTACAGGTCTATGCTTACGGCTGAAATCGGTACCTCAAAAGTGCTGAGGCAGATTTGTTCTTTTGACCTGTAATCTAAGTGGAATGAAGGAAAAAAAGTAAAGCTGTGCATCCAAGAATAATGTGAGCCATTTATTTGTACGGAAAGAACATTTCTTTATAAAGGTACCATCATATACTCAATCTTCTGAGCTCTCAAAAAAATGAAGAGTAATATTCTGTTATTTAACAAAGATGCCCAGCAGCCACTATTTTGTATGCCATTTTTAGTTTGAGCTCAACCTTTGTTCACTGGGTATTTACGAACTGTAGACTCTTCATGTGCTGGATAGTGTGTAACTGGTGAAAGCACTGCACTGAATTGTATCTGCAGGTTTATCTGCTCCATTTCATTTTCAACCAAAACCAAGAGTTTTAAAGCAACCTTAACAAGTAACTTGTAAAGAGTTGTGAAATACACTTTAAAATGAGTCAACATAAATTTAGGCTTATTGGGTATAAAATTAAGTCTCATGTTCATAACGTGACCCCCTCCAACTCCAAAAGCTGGCAGGCTTTGTCTGGTCAAGGAGGGGGTCATAGTTCTTTTAAGTATTCCTCCTCTTTTGGGTTGGGAAGTGACATCACTTGAGCTAGGCATTGATCAGAGGGGCTCAGGTAAGACACTGGGCCAGAGGGAGGGTATCTATGTCCTGCCATGCACACTCATGTTCCATTGGGTATCTGCTGGCCTCATTCCAGACCGTGGCGGGTAGGTTGGGAGCATCACTAGCAGAACTAAAGACAGACTTTAAGGTCACTTACTTAAGAATTGTGTTAAATAGCCAAGTTGGGATCTCTGGACATTCCAGAAATAAGTTGGCAGAGCTTTTAGGATTGATCAAGAGGGCCAGGGCAGTCAATAAGGTTGCACTACATGAACTGTAGACTATTATTGGTCATCCTAATTTTGCATACAAAGTCATGGCCCCAGGATGAGCACTTCGTGCTTGGCTGTCAGCTGCTACTGCTAGGGTACTGAGACCCAATTATTTTTATAAGAGTGAGTCAAGAATTGGAAGATTTATGGATAATAATAATAATAATAATAAATGGAGATATACCTATCTCATAGAACTGGAAGGGACCCTGAAAGGTCATCGAGTCCAGCCCCCTGCCTTCACTAGCAGGACCAAGTACTGATTTTGCCCCAGATCCCTAAGTGGCCCCCTCAAGGATTGAACCTTAGGGTTTAGCAGGCCAATACTCAAACCACTGAGCTATCCCTCCTGCCCTGGGAACAGTTCCTAAATCACTTTAATGGAGTTTCCTTTCAGAGAGAGGAATGGATGATATGCTAGAGGCAGACCTAAAAATTGGCTCTGATGCATCAGTGTAATTTTTTTTAAACCAAGGCAGGTGGTATGCTCAGAAATGGCCTGCTGACTGAATGCAAAAAGGGGATAATAAATTCCTGGAATTCTTTCCCATTTTAGTTGCAGTGACTATTTGGGAAAAGGAGTTTACAAACCAAAGTGTTTCTGGAGTGACAGCCCAGGAGTGATACATGTTACTGATCAACAGTCCTCTAGATCACTCAGTGTGATGATGTTTGCAAGGGCACTTGTCCTACAGCATTCAATTAATAACTTCTGGTTTACTGGCAAACTTGGGTCTGGGATTAATAATGGTATAGCAGATGTTGTGTCTCAATTTCAAGTGGACAGGACAGATGGAGAAACACAAAACAGATACCACTGGCCCTTTGGAAACTTGGAGTATGACTGCTATTAGATGAGAGAGAAGGTGGGTGAGGTAATATCTTTTATTGGTCCAACTTCTGTTGGCAAGAGAGACAAGCTTTCAAGCTTAAACAGTTCTTCTGCTATTGGATTAGCCAAAGATCAGTAGAACCGCAAACATCTAGGGCTTATAAAGGGGGATTAGGGAGGGAATTTAATCAAAATCAGATAAGAATGGACCTTCCTACAATTTGCCCTATTCCCAAAGATCAGGTACTTCGGTATATGGCATTACTGATACACCATGGTCTGCTGCCAACCATATCTGGTCACTTACCAGGCATCATTTGTAGCAGGATAAAAGGTTACTCTATCCTTGCAGCAGGTTTAGTTAGGATGTTAGAGGAGTGGTCTTGAGATAGAAGGCCAAGGGAAAATCCCCAACAACCCATTATTCAGATTCTTAGATATCTGGTGCAAGTTCTCCACTAGATATGCCAGTGCAGCCAAGAGGCAGCCTTGTTCAAGGCCACATTCCTGATGGCATTTTTTGGAGCATTTAGAGCCAGTGAACTAATGCCTGGGGCAGCAAGGGATACTTCAGGTAGGCCTTTGGAGTTTAGGGACTCTCAGGATAGTGAGGCAGGGATTTGCTAGTCAGGGGATTAAGGTTTTATATAGCATTGAGACCAGCTAAGAATGGGCCTGCCTTTCTTCAGGGCAATGGGAGTTACCTCAAAAAAGAGTACCATTTTGTGGCAATCAAGGAGACTTAATAATGTGACAGTTCCCTGCTACTGAATTTAGGTCCCCTTTGTTCAGATTTGGTGCTGCCACTGTCCCTGCCCAACAGAAAATAGGGGCATGAGGGATGCAGACAATTGGGCATTGGCATTCAAATGGAGTATAGAATGTATGTGAGGCCTCCAGTGGGTAATCAGAGTTGAAGGGCATGAATGGCTAATTTTAATATCTATTCAATTTTCAAGAGCAAAGGAGTGGGTCACATGAACTGATGCATGGATCTGCAGACATGATTTGTGCACTGGGTCCACTGGTGGGCTGCTCGTTCATCTGCAAGTTCACAGGCAAGGCAATTTTGAGTTGGCATGAAAGAAGGAGCTGCTCTGGGACTAGCTGATGCCTCTCTTACACTCAGACATCCAGACAGTAGCCATTGGACAGGATTCTAGTGCACCTGGGTGAAGACCATTTAGAATTTCATGACAATCATCAGGGCCTTCTCCCAGGGGCAACTGTAAACTCTGAAATGCTGCACCAGAGCAGGGTGGAGAGCTGCCAGGCCTCCACAAATTGACAAGGCCAGAAAAATGTGCAAATCAGGAAGCAACTTAATTTGTACATAAATGGGGATGATTGGTAGTTACCCATGAAAAAATATATATATTTTATAGCTGAGTCACTCAGGAAAGAAGAGATAGACCTGTTCAATGGGGGAGCAGATTTTTTGCCCAATGTTAGGGATGCAATTAACTATTTGGGAACCTGGGTGACAGTTGGTGGTGGCAGCCAAGTTAATAGCTGGCACCTCCTGGTGGCAGGTGTCAAGTGCAGGAACTCATTCCATAGTGGGTCTGGTTCCCTGGTAAACCAGTCTCAGAAGCAGATTTAGGTAATTCATCCCCTAATGAAGCTAGGGAATGGGGTTGAGCTTAGGCTCATAACATCTGGTTTAGCAAGACAACAATCTCCTTCTCCAGCCTCTTAACCCTCAGACACAGGAGGGTGGTGGAATCCCAGCACCAGGGTGGTGGTTGACAGCAGCACTCCTTGAAGAGGTGGTGATTCTTATAGGATACAGCTTGCCAAGCCAATTTGCAGCAGTCCCATCAGCCAAGTGCAGAGTTCTCAGACAACCATCAAATCTGGTCAGAGGGCAGCCATCAGTGATGTGACAACGTCTTTGGCCACAGCTGCATGTGGGGTCCTCTTGTTAGCCCCAGGTCTGAGGCTGGCTGAATGCTGACCCTAACACATTCGAGAATCAATTCAGAAAGGCATGGCAAATCAGAGCTGAGTACACGCATGATTAGGTCAGTTTATAAGAGACTGTTTCTGACACAGACAATTCTTCATGCCACATTGACGTAACAGAGAAATCTGGGTAGGGCAAGCGAGCCCACAATGGGTGCCTCGATGACAAGAGCAAAGAGGTAGTAATGAGCAAGGAAGTAATGAGGATCTGAATGGACAAGTTATTGCCAGATAGTTCCCAGACAAATAAATGAAGTTGTGGCCTAATTAAACCACATCCCTCACATTGTGTTTGTTCTTCCTATATGTTTGGTACAACGAAGACTGTAAAGCAAGACTAAGATTAATCTTCAGCTTTTGACTCTAAGAGAACACAGCTGGAGTTAAACATCTTTTATTAGATCTCAACAGAATCTGTGGTCAGCCAGCCACTACAATTTATCACTTGCAATACAGGAAAAGTACATTTAGGACA
>NW_020664417.1:48203315-48256553 GCF_002925995.2 Terrapene triunguis | reverse complement strand
ACTACTGTATATCAATAACTCACCTCACCAACAACATCATGCTATATAATATAGCCTAAGTGTTCACCAAGTACAGTTGTTAAACTAAGTACATTTTCTTCCTTCAATAGTACTAGTATCCTAAAACAAAATAAATGTCAGACTAGCATAGCCAAACCCTTGATACATCGGAGAGGAAAGTACCATTGTTACTTAAGGCAGGTAAAACTTGAATCTTGTCATTGTATACCCACTACATATTAAATGCTTGCGATAGCGTAACCCGATCTTCTTGAAAAACCTTTGTGTGAACCCTAGAAATATTTAACCTAGTGGTACTTTATGAGCCTGTGTTGTGAAGCAAGCTATGAGGGGATTTCATCATCTTTGTCCCAATAGCACACTTTATCATGCATACTTATTAAATTAAAGCAGCTTTCTTTAACAAATATTTACAGAGCACTTTTGGTTCTTAAATTTGATAGTGAACTTGATGATTTTTTTTTTTAACCCCACAAACCCTGCTTGACCTTAGAACAATGGTGTCAAATTTGAGCTCAATGCCCTTTTCAAACTTTAGCGCTCTTCTCTTTGCCAACTTTGTGTTGTATAAATAGAAACAAAGAAGGTGTAAACATTCAAAATATTTTCAAAAAATATGGCAAGAATGTTATAGCTCTTATTACTACACTAAATTGATCAAGGTGGGTGCTAGCAATTACTAGTAGTTAAAAATGTCACCATTGTTTTAACATTTTTGAACTTCCACTTTAATTGGAGACACTCATCATAGTGTACTACTTTAACTACATGCTCCAAACAAATGTCAACACTGATTTTAATCCTCTAAAGAGGACTTTACTACCCAACTCTACCAGACTGGGGGGTGGGGAAGGGAGGCGCCGCGGGATGGGAAGTGCACCAATCTGCTCTGTAAAGAGAGTACTGGTTTTAAAAGACAGTAACATTCTTCCTATTTGTTTGGAAGGTGTTAGTTTTATGTGACGGGTCACAAAAACGTACAAGAGAGGTATGTATTCTCAATATCTTATTTTTAATTATATGGGGAGTAGGTAGTAGACTAAGGTTAGTAGACAAAGCACTTGACTTGCTTTCAGAAAGCATAGCTGAAGTTCAACTTGAGGTCTTCAATTAAGATTTTGGTGGTATTCACTCAGTCACATGAAAGCCACAACTTTTAAAGTCTCCAAGTAGAAAGAGTCTTGAACTGCTAGACTCATTACAGTGAGAAAGTAGAGGAGTCCTCCAAGATCAAAGTTAAGGTCATTTATACAGTAATACAGGGACACAAAATGGAAGTAAATCCCTGGAGTGAGGAGAAGATGACTCCTGGTTCATCGCTGCTAAATCCCTTATTCTGTCAGTACAAAGCTACTCAAAACTAAAACAAAGGACATCAATGGGAAAACAACAACAATGAAGAAAATCATTTGTCTGAGTATTTTGTTTCCTTTTACAATTAATACCCAAGATTTGTGTAAATTGAGAAAAATGTATTCCCCCCACATGTTAATGTATGTGACAGCACTTTGTATATATAGTTTCATATTTCATTATATACAATTTTGTCTGGGGTACTCTTCCCACAAAGAAAAAATATTTCAAAAATAGAAAAAAAAAATGTGGATTTAAGACCATAAAAATCAGCAAAGGTATTGGTAAGCAGGAGTAATACCTAGATTGCTTTAAACTCATTTTGAAACTGCCTAGATTTCAAGATGACAGTGTCCCATTAAAGTTGTTTTATCCAGTTCAACTAGAACAGCTCAGTTTGAAGGTTCCTTAAACGTTAACACCTGTCAAAAATGGGTTACTTTTTTTTTTAAAAAACATACCTTTATATGCATTAATGACAAGCATAACCGCCATTGTGTTGCTTTATGCAATATAATCTGCATCAAAAGTAGGTTGCCTTGGGAACTACAGTCAAACCAATATTCCCATACATTTACCTCTCACAGTAATATAGAACAATAGAAATATAGAGCTGGAAAGGGGCTCAGGAGGTCATTCTGTCCATCTTCCCCCTCCCCACACACACGGGCAGGATGTAGTATACCAAGACCACAGACACGGTTTAAAATGGCAAGGACTAAAAGCAGGAGACTGCAGCTAGGAGTGCAAGAGAAAAGTCTGTCGCATGACCCAGGGCGAGAGAGCACGTCTAGCTATTGCTATCCGCAGTGGCTGCCACAAAAATAGTCACCTGACCAAGCCCCTAAGCGCAGGAATGGGAAATGCACGGATTTCATCGGGCACTGCCTCCCTTCCAGAGACAGCCCGAGTTTAGCCGCAGCGCCGTGGTAATGAAAACTAGTTATTCAAGTTCACGGCGAAGTCAAGAAGTAGTTCAGCAAAGTGACAGCCCGCCAGGTGCTTGTCAGCGACTGAGCTCCTACCTTCCCTCTCCAGCCTCGGCTACGCAGTATGGGGGAACTGACCGATCAGCTAGGACAGGCTGCAGCCCCGGGCGCAGCCAGCCCTTTGCTCCCTCTCCCCCCGCCGCACCAGGAAATCTGGCCAACTTTTTCGCTACGTCCTTGGCAGTGAAGGGGGGGGGGGATTTCTACCTGCTGCTGAGAGAATCACCTACCGCAAGCCCAGCTGCCGGAGCTCTGAGTCAGCCACCGGGGCTGCAGGTCCGGCGCAGCCAAGCACGAAACAAAAGCTGAACAAGTCGCTGCAGCAGCCCCTTGGAGGCCATGGAGCCGCGTCGCAGGCAGCCCAAGAAATTTAACGAGAAGGGAAAACGCAGCTTGGAGGGACCAAGAGAGAAACCCAGCTCCACGCTCCCATTACTGTACCTCCTTCGCTACTGCTGCCATTCCACTGTCCTCTGGAGGGGGGGGGGGAAGACTCACCAGAAAGGAACATCCCCCAACCCTCACAAAGCCCCAGGTCCTCGCCACCCCAACCCCCTCCCAATTCCCCTTCCCCTGGGCTAAGAAGTTCGGCGCTCTACAGCTGCAGGAGACACAGCCAGCTGCATTGCAACGGGGGGAGAAGGGCGGCTGGCAGCCCAGCCCCAAATGCCCGCGGAGCACCCCGCACAAGTTGCACCAGCCCCCATCTCCCCCTTCGCACTGGGAAGTTTCCAGCCCCCGTTCTCGGCAATTCCCAGAGACACAGAGTGCCGCGCCACGGGGCGAGAGAAGAGAGCGGCCCTCTCAGAACTCCCCGAGCCCTGAACAACAGCCCACCCGGCGTGGTACAGCCCCACTCACCTCCCCCTGCAGTTGTGCTTTGCCCCGCTTTGCACTACACTCGGGCGCTCCCCTCGCTGGCTCCGTGCACGCCTTCGCTCTGCCCGGGGCTCGCGGGCGCGCGTGCTCAATACCAGCCAAGCAGGGCGGCTCGCGCCTTCCCTCCCTCTTTTGCCTCGGGCACTGGCGGCACCTGTTCTGCTTTGTGACGTCAGCACGCCTAAGCGCCTTCCCCCAACAGGAGCGCACCTGGCCGGCAAGGAGCCCCCTCCTTTCAGTCTCCCTCTCTCGTAGGAGCGGTCTCGGCTGCTGCTTGCAAACCGCTCTGACCTGCCCGTGCAATAGACAAACAAGGATCCTGGTAATGTTAGGCTTGCCTGCATCTACCACTGAGGGAGAAAGTCTGGGGTAGTGATTAGTAGAGGCGGGTGGGCGCTAGGACGGCTGGGTTTGGTCCCGATCATAGGACACAGTGCTTAGATCAGGAAATTGGGGGTGGGAGGGAGGATAAGACAGGGAGATACTGTGCTTGGTTTTTGCCAGACTCACTGGGTGACCTTGGGCTTGTCACTTGAACTCTCAGTGCCTCGGTTGCCCCCACTGTTAAATGGGGGCGCTAGTAACGTGTTTCTATCTTTGCAAAGTGCTTTGAGAGCCGCTGCCTGAAGGAGCTATAGAGGTACACATTTGTTTTCTTTTCATTTGATTTAAATACATGAAATCAGATGCAAATCTCAAGGAAAAGAGAGGAAGCTGTTAGAGTGGCTTAATCGGTCAATAACTAGGAGTAACAGGATGCAATTAAGAAAAGGGAATATCAGGAAAATCATCCGAACCTAGAGGCCTCTTAGGGTCCAGTCCTGCACTACAGTATGACAGGCACAGGGGTCTGCCCATATGGCATTCATTGCAGGATCTGCCTTTTATACTATGAAAGTGTCTGCCTAGGGTAGTGATAGACATTCCACTGTTTGAGGTATGGAGTTCTTATACCTTTGTTGTTGGAGAATCATCCATTACAAGCTTATAGCCTGGAGAGGTTTTTAAGGCTAAGAGTACCTTACAGACCTGACATTACTGTCACAGGTCTTCAGCTGTTTTGAATCATGTTCTAAGTTAGATGACTAATTAGCAATGCTCTGAGTTGCAGTTTGGGTAGCTCTCACATTCAAGCTTAGCTTTGCACCTTTGTTACCTATGTCACCTTAATGGACTTGCCCCACCTTTTATATAGCTGCTGGGTGTATTAGTTAGGTTTTATAGTTATTGGTTATAATCCTATTTTATTTCACCTTATTTTTAGAGTATGTTTAGCTTAAAGCATAGCACATGGAGCTGAGCATTATGAGACTTGTCAGTGATTTGCTGCATGACCTTGGGCAAGTCACTTAGACCCAAAGCCACAAAGGTATTTAGGCACCTAAACCCCAGACTTAGGTGTTTAGTCCCAATTTTGGCTCTACTGTGATCCACCAAACTCCCTCCAAATGCTGTAGGTGCCTAAACATGCTTAGTGCCTAAGTTTTCAAGGTAAAAGTTCATTAGGCCCCTATATTTCAGGCTCTGGGCATGCATGCTGCTGCCCCACTTTAGGCATTCCTGTCTCCCACCTAAGCCCCAGAGCAATTCACAAACCAGGGCTGCCTAAGTCGCATATGGGGCCCTATATAGTGAGTATGCTCAGAGGCCCCTTACTGGATAACTCCCATTTAAAATCTGGCTGGTGGAGGGGCCACCTCCATAACTTTTAGCCCAGTAGTTAAAGCACTTACATGGGATGGGGGAAACCCAGGTTCAATTCCCCCCTCTTTGCAAGAAAGGGAGGAAAGATTTGACCAGACGATCCGCCTACCTCTCAGGAAGATACACTAACCACTGAGTTATGGGAAAGTCTGATGTACTTCCTCAGTCTCTATTGAAGATGTTCCCTTGTGGATAAATAATGAAAGAGTGATTGAAGCGTGGGGACTGGCTCCTGGGTCTCCCTCCTCCCAGGTGGGTGCCCTCACCACTGGACTACAGAGTCATTTCCATTCTCTCTCCCACCCAATGACTGTTTATCCACAATGGAACAGTCATTGGGCCAGAATAGCCCATAGTGGGGTAGAACCCCTCTCTGAGAGGTAAGACACCCCTGTTTGAAGTCCATTCTCCCATCTGGTAACAGAATTTGGGTCTCCCACATTGCAGGTGAGTGATCTGGGCTAAAAGATAGAAGGTGGGCAGTGACTCCTCTGCCATTTTATGTGTGGAGTGAGGCAGATGCCTAAGTCATTCCCACAAGAAGTGGCTTAGGCAGCATGTTCCAGGTTGTGGATCATTAAGCAGAGATAGATGGCCATCTCTGAGAGGGGGTGGGGCTTAGCACAAACCCTGTCATTGCCTATGGGAATGCCAAGCTTAGGTGGCTCTCTGCCTAGTATCCTAGCTTTGGTGGATCACATTCTGATGCCAGCTATCTCTCCCCATTCATTGTATAGGAGCCTAACTCAGGCTTTGTGGATGGCAGTGTTGTTCCTATGAATTTCTAGGCACTCATATGATGTTCATTGTTGAAACGCTTAAATTCCTTTGTGGATCTCACCCTTAGTCTGATCACATGAGGTGCTGAGTACTTCCTTTAATGGTAGTTGAGGATATTCAGCATTCCACAGGAAGTGCTCTGCACCTCCTACAATTGGGTCTTGATATCTTTGCCTTGCCTTTTTTTTTTTTTTTTTTTTAAAGAAGGAAGGTCATTCTGCTATTTCTGTAAAGTGATTTTAGACTTATGGATGGGGAAAAGCATGATATAAGTGTGAATTAGAATTATTTTAAATCTGCTTAATGTTAGTATGTATGTGAAATAAATAAGGATACAATTGCAAAGTACTGTATTAATGCAATGTTAAGGTTGCATAGATCAAGCAATCTTCTCAAGAAATCATGAGCAAAGGTTTCAATGGCAATGCTAACGCATCTGTATTGCACATCTTGTATGATCTGTGATATTCATGTTATGATAAAATGTATAGTTTATCAGAAAAATGGGAATTGACATAACATTGATTTGAAATCCTTGAATTAAAGGGCCATAGAAATGGACAGTATTATAACCTTTTAAAACATACCTCTTTCATGTGCCACTAGTCAATCTTATGCTGACCTAAATATGTATAAGTGTAGTTAAATGCATATTCAAAGATGTGTAATTACCATCATCTTGTTCATTGCAAGGGATTGAACGTAGAACTAGTAGTTAATGGCTGATTATGCCCTGAAACGTAGGTTTGTAGCCCGTGTATTTTTTTTATATTGTTGCAGGGTTTTTTTGTGTGAGAATCTATAGAATTGTTTACTCCTTTCATCCATCTAATATCTTGGCCTATAAAATATTTTGTGGCAGTGAGTTAGTCATTTGCTGGGGTTTCATGTAAATTAGACCCAGGGGAAGAGTTTGGTGAATAAATCCAAATCTGATTAAAGGAGCTCCTACTTTTTGATTAGAAATAACCCCATTTCTATGGCTCACCTTTGGATTTGATCACCAAATCCTTCACTCAGCCTTAATGTACACCTTCTTATTGTCACCTGGCTCCATGGAACCAGTCACCCTATCCCCATGAAAAATGTGCAGGAGAGGTGCCTGGAGGTTGAAAACTGAGATATTCCCCTAGTAGAATTTCTCCAAAATCATTCAATAGGGGAGGGAGAGCAAAGCAGCATTTTCCCCTTCCTCACTTGCCCCCAAACCCATGTGAAATGAACAGAGTTCTGCCCCTTAATGTACAGATCCCATGGGGCCTGAAGGAGGCAAGGGGAATCTATGCTTAGGCCCAGTGCTTTTGCCCTGGCTTTAGAGCTACCTGATCCCCTTGACTACCAAGTAGCACACCTCCAGTGAATCATGTGACCACTGTCCTAGCCTACCCTCATTGCTGCCCTCCAACTTGGCCTGTGTGGGCTGATGTGGAGACTCCCAGGTTCCCAACAGAATTGTACTGATTAGATTTCTTCCCCCTCCAACCTGTCTCCTGGAGTATGGGGTCAACAGTGTCACGGCAAACTGATATTTCATTAACTTTTCACTGGGTTCCCTGTTGGGGCTTGATGTGGAAAATATGCTGTCCTCCAGTCTGTCCCCTCCCACCCTGTGAACCCCAAAACTCCACAAAGGACCTCTTCCTCTTCTTGAACAAAGGTTCACGTCTCATTATTTGTTTTTATGCAGGTGAAGTAAATTTCAACGATAAGGAAAAAGAGCTGCTAAAGGGTATTGTATCACTCTGACAGTATAAAAATAGTGCTCTGTAGCTATGCAGCTCAGTAGGTGAAACTGGTCCCTCATAATTTTCAGTAGATCATTTTTATCTGTTTTCTGCTACATCCATTGACCTCCCTTATGAGATGATGGCTAAAGATTCAGATTGCCAGTAAGGTTGGCAGAGTTTTTCTCCCTCTGCACCCCTGGCACACAGTGGCTTGAGAACCTACAAGATATCTATCATGAAATACCTATTTAGTATAGATTGGTAGACTGTAGGAAAAGTTCTCTTTTGTGATTGAGCCAGTTTTTTCCTAGCTACTGTACACAGTTGCAGGCTATTTATATACATTGAATACGATTCAGGATTGAGCATGTCAGCAGGGTATTGTATGTTTCAAACTAACAAAAAATGAGTGGAATGCAGCTCCATTGTTTTGCTTTGTCACCACATGAAAGAAAACTGTTTGTTTATTTTTTTTGGTGGTCAGCTTAGTAGTAAAGGCAAACAAAATAGTTTACTTCCACCCATAACAAGCCAATTGTTTGTATCCTTACACAGTGATTATAGGACTGATCCACAGCCCTTTGAAATCAAAGGTACTACTAATGTGCTTGATATTGAGCGGATGTATAACTGCTTTGCTGGATCAGTGACAAAGTGCTGAGTGAGCACCTTGTAGGATTGAATCCTCAGTCTCTGAGAGGCCATCGGGGGAGCAAATTCCAAATGTCAGGGTTTAGAACTAAGAACCCCTCTATTTCCAGCATTGGAAAACAGAGTCCCATGTTATGAGACATCCCAGGACTCGACTGCCATGACTGGACATAACAGAACATATAGGTTTTGTGATGTTACTAAGTTACTGTTTACATAGAGCTAGGTGACAAATAGACAGAGCCAGCCTTTGGACCTCACAAAGCCCACAGGCATAGACCTCAAGCCCTAATTTAGTAGAACTATAAATATCAAGGCTAATCTCATCTTCCATTCTTTTTTTAAAAAGGTTCTATCTTTGTTATTGCAAAGAGAGCCTTGAAAATACCAACTGATTGCTAGGGTTAGCTTGTCACATTGATTTTTTTTCCTAGAGATCATAGTTTATTCAGACTCTCCTACAGCCATCCCATCTGACAGCCCCATGTGAATATTAATTTTTACTCTTTCCCCTATTGTTTCAGTGGGTCTTTCACACAGCAAGCTGGGAAAGAAAAGCAATTGTTTTTAAAAAAAAAAAAATCACACTGTGTTTTTACAACAGAAATTTGGTGAATTCAGGGAAAGGTGCCCGGGTGCTACTTTTAGCTCATCTTTTATTTTTAAATTGATCTGATTTCAAGTTGACAGTGTCCCTTTAAATCATAGTATACAAAAAATCAGTGTCAAATTACTTGATTAGCTGAACAGACTATAAGCTCTCATTTTAAATAAAGGTCACTAAACATTACCTCAAACAAGCAACTGAGGTTTCTCAGTTGAGCTGGAGAGGTCATTTTACTGTATTTCCTTGGCAGATGTGTCTGCCCAATTCTTGTCAATCTGGGGGTATGGAGAAGACAATGTGCTGAGTAGTGTCAGATAAGTATTTTTGAAAATAATTAAAAATAAAGGGGACTCAAGGAGTAGGCAGAAGTGATTGGTGCCAATTTGCCAGCAGTCATTACAGATGGAAAAGGTCTGCTCTGTAGACTACAAAAATGACGGTAGACCAGTAGCTACTATCCCAGCAAAGCCTTCAGATTCCAGATAGTGAAAGAGAAGGGCAACTTTTCGTTTCTTTCCTGGCATTGTGTCTTTGAAATTTTAGGCTTATGGATACTTACATTAAATTAATATTTCTAGCTACATCGTTTGGATATTGTGGTTAAATAATTGTCATTTTCTGGGTAATTTCCTACTTCTTATTATTAACCTTGGACATGTTCTGCCTGTGCTTGGGGAAATGTGAACTTGAGGGTTTGCTCATATTCTTGTGGCTTGGCCTAGTTCTCTGTATTGTAGACCAGTCAGGAGCACTGGTTTCCTCTCACAAAGTTTCCCAGTGTGCTATGGTGTCAATATATGCTGAATTTATTTTTTTTAAGGAGCTGGAGAAAGAATGTCAGAAAGTGCATTTAATCACTGTTTTCCAAACCACATTGCCCACCTTTTGTTTGCTTGTGCAGAATAAACTTATAAAATGCCAAATAAAAATATAAGCTTCCAGGAGGGCAGCCCCAATCTCCTTTTTAATAAAAGTTTAACACCACACCTCAGAGCTATCAACATTTTCTGAGGTATAGTTAATTAGTAACTTTTATTATCCTTATTTCTCTAGTATTTCAATACAGTACACTTCAAGTAGTGGCATGTGTACATGTGATTTCTTTGTCTACTTATAGACCTGTTTCTGTCTTAAATACAACTGCATGCTTCCAACTTTGCCAACATACGGACAATTCTAACGTATCCAAAGAAAACTGGTAAGACCAACTCTGCCAAAAGCATAGGGAGATGTCCGTATGGTTCTGATCCTGTGCTCTTGTTAGGGTTGTAGGAATTGATCCAATGTAGGAATCCTTTCTTAATGATGATGAGCACTCTGTAGAAAAGGCATCCCGACAAAGAATAAAGATATACCCACAAAGATAAAATATTGATGAACAGATCTTTGGACCAAATTCATCCCTGCTGTAACTCTATTGACTTCAATTAGCTTTCACCAAGGTTGGTTATGGTCCTTTATAGTAAAACGCAGTAAGAGCATTGTTGAAGAACAGCTATAAAGTAAAGTGCTTTAAACATTAGACTAATTGTACTTCACTTGATTCCATAATGTAACAAAACCCTTTTTCTTTCCTAGGCCACTATCTGTTACATAGAGTCTATGGGTTTGTGTATCATTAAATATTTATTCCTTCCATTATTTTTTTTTAAATGCATATAAAAGAATCCACTTATTTCCTTATATTGTGTCTGGTGCAATTTTTAAGGACCGTTTCGTTCAATAGTTTTTCAAAGGGGTTTTCTTACCATATGGTATTCATTACTTCCTATTAAATTAATTTGAATAAGATAGGTAACAAATATATTAATGTGCTGTAAAGTCTATCTATGTAGTAGTTTCTTATATGGTCACCATCACTGTAGTATCTGATTCAATGGATACCATCTACTATTTTTTTCCCCCTATGGAAAGCATAAGAGACTCAACAACATTGAAAAAACAACACAAAAACAGCATTGTTTTGCCTGATTCTTTGCTCACTTATATCAATGTCACTTCATTGATTCTCCACCATACACTTCGTATAGCCATAAATACCAGTGTTAAATGGGTGTAACATGCTATCAAATCAGAACACTTTACACCCATTTTTCACTTGTTTTGCACCATGTGCATATGACTATACACAAGTAGCTGGTGAACAGGGAAACATGCTCACAATGCAAGGCACTAGAGAATCGGACCACTGACTTCGGTGGAGTTACTCCTGATTTTCTCAGATGGTGAGAGGAGAATCAGACCCATAGTTTCATAGAAAATCAAATCTTTCCTGGATTTATCAAGGTTGGCAGTTTGCCTACTTGTGGGGACTTTGCACTGACTAACAAGTGTATGACTTTCGTAGAAAATTCTCATGGATTGTGTTTTGAATCATTGCTTCAAGTAAAAAACAGTATTCATGTCCTTACCCTCAGCCTATCTCTCCTCATGCAGAACTTCAGTAATTTCTTCTAACGAGGTAGATAATTCCTCTAAATTTGGGGCCCAATTCAGTGGAAGCAATCCCATCGTAGGCAACAACTCCAGGGCTGGAGCACCCACAGAAAAAAAATTAGTGGGTGCTTAGCACCCACCAGCATCCAGCTTCCCTCCCCCCCCCCAGCACCTCCCACCCATCAGCGGCCCCACTGATCAACTCCTTCCCCTTCCTCTGAGCACCTCCCATCCACCATGGATCAGCTGTTCCGTGGCATGCAGGAGGCACTGCAGGGAGGGAGAAGAGCGGGGATGGGGTGTGCTCGGGGAGGGGGCAGAACTGGGTGGGAAGAGGCAGGGCGGAGGCATGGCTGGGGTCTTGGAAAGGGGCGAAGGGGTGGAGTGGGGACAGAATGGGGGTGGGAAGAGGCAGGGTAGAGGTTAGGGTCTGGGGGGAAGGGGTGGAGTGGGTGCAGAGCCTGAGACTGAGCATGGGTTGAGTACCCCCAAGGAAAGGAGGAAGCCAGTGCCTGTGAATCCCCTTGACTTCAATGGGTATTAGTTCAGGTCCAAAATCTCTTCAACAGACAAATCATATATTAGGAAATGAATCCAATTGCTATAGAATCATAGAAATGGACTGGAAGGGACCTCAAAAGATAGAGTCCAGTCCCCTGCACTGAGGCAGGACTAAGTATTAACTACGCCATCCCTGACAGGCAGTGACGGAGACTCCACAACCTCCCTAGGTAATTTGTTCCAGTACTTAACTACCCTTGCAGCCAGGGCTATAACTGGATCATGAGGGATTTCTCCTTTAAAAAAAAAAATCATATTTGTTTATTACGCATACATAGTCACCATCTAGGTGGCATGTGCGATCTGTTGTATTTCTAGCTTTTATTGACTCAGAAGCATATTCAGTGGGACAGTGGCTACAAACTATACTGACTCCATTTTTTTCCATGCAAAAGCTGCTCTTCCAGACCTCAGAAGGGAAATTGTTTTAACCAAAATTGTATGATGCTCCAGCAAACCATGTCATCCATAGTAACCAGCCTGTCTTCTCTCCAGAATTTTTGTTCTGTATAATGAAGATAAATGGAAAATGGTCAGGCTTTGTAGACCCAGTACCCCTTATAGTGTCACTACAGGGATTCACTTAAGGCTATGTCTTCACTGACAACAAATAAGGTGTGTTTTTACTGAGGGGTAATTAACACACAGCTATCCCACTGTAAAAACATAGCCAAGACAAGGCACTTTCATTTATTAACGTTACCCCATTATTAAGTTTTAGGACAAGGAATTGACTGACACAGATAATGCTACAGTTCTTAAAGGGCACAGTTTTTAATTAGTTTTAACTCTGAGACTAATTAACAGATTTATTTTAAATTCACTGAAAGCAACTGGATTTCCCCAGCTGGGCATTCCCTGATGTAGGGAAACCCTCAGTTGGTGTTAGGAGAACTCTACTGCACTCCAGCTATTTTCATCAGGTAGCTAGGCCTTTGGAGGCCATAGTCAGCCTGCAATATACAGCTGCTCTATACAAGATTGGCCTACAGCTGCTGCAGAATGAGGAAGCGCTAACCAGCTTGGGTTCAGTCATGGCAGACTGTTACAGACAGCAGATACCAGGTCAAGCTGAGAATCTAGGCCAGTCTGTTTGTATGATCATTATGTATTCACAGGGAGAAATTCAAGCAGATGCATCAAGTAAGTAAGTGCAATTCCCAAAGGAGTCTCTGGGCCAAATTCTACACAGACTTTAATAGTGGTGTAAATATTATAAGTCAGATTCTGCTCCCACTTACACTGGTACAAATAAATGTAATTCAGTGCAACTACTCCAGATTTAAACTGGGGTAACTCGAAGCAGAATCTGGCCTATGTCAATATGATGTTTAGAAAATGGATGCAAGTAGCAAAGTAATACTGCATTGCGCTGACATTAAAAGGGGGGTGGGGCACTGTGGTACTGCTACCCTTACTTCTGTGCTGCTGCTGACAGTGGCGCTGCCTTCAGAGCTGAGCAGCTGGAGAGCGGCAGCTGCTAGCTGGGAGCCCAGCTCTGAAGTCTTGGTATAAATGGCATTGTGTTGCGGTGACATCTATTTATTAGGGGTCTAATTTCAGAATGTCAAATCAGGGTAAGTTTTTGAGCATTCACTTTGCACCATCTCAGATTGCTAGCTTGGTGCAGGTTATCCTTACACATGACATGTAACCTTTAGACCACCATTTATATTACCACTGAATTTGATGCACCTACATTTTTGGGCCCAATCCTGCATTTTTTGTTTTCCTAGAAATCCCACAGTGTGGGAGTTCAGAATGTGCAAGGGATGAGGGTCAGGTCCTACACAGAAATCAGGGCCGGCTCTACCATTTTTGCCGCCCCAAGCAAAAAAAAAAAGAAAAAAAGCCACTCGGACTGCCGCCCGAACTGCTGAAGCAAAAAAAAAAAAAAAGCCGCTTGGACTGTGCCGCCCCAAGAATGGACGGAATGCCGCCCCTTCGCATGTGCTGCCCCAGGCACGTGCTTCCTCCGCTGGTGCCTGGAGCCGGCCCTGACAGAAATATTGCATCTTAATATCTGACTACCTGAAAATACCTCTCAGCTGCTTATACATGAATTTAAATAAACATGCCAACGTTTCAGACAAAAACTATATATAAAATTTTAAAGAGAAAATGGATATTTATTTTGAGTTACATAAGCTTACTACTGCTGTCATCACCAGTTCACGGTGGACTTTTTGATTTTCAGGAACAAAAATATGTTGTTGATGCACAACTGTTTCCTTGCTCAGATGTATAAGGGCAATTGCTTATAAAAATAAAATTAAAAATTGATATTAACATACATGTAGATTTCCTGTCTCTGCCTAATATTAAGCAAAAATTAGATTAATCTGATTATAAAACTTCCTGGGTGACTTCAGCTCTAACAAAAACAAGAGCTCAAAGGAAGGTTGAAACAACTCAGTAAATGCCTGTAAAAATATGTCAGATTCTTGGGCTTGCTGGAAGGGATGGGACTAAAGGATGCTGTGGCAACACTGATATTATGCCAGGGTCTGACAGAGTTTAGCTCCTGTTGTTCAAAAAAGATCATGAGTACCTCTCAGAAAGAAAGGTCAGACTAAATGAGCCTGAACACCTCTCTTTCCCCCATTCGCCTTGATAGTTGAATTCCAACGCTAAAGAACGGGGAACATACGCATTTGATTTGGCTCTTAAAACTGAACACACTATTCGGTATGTATTGAATGTTACTAAGTAAACAATAAAGGAATAGAAAATGAGTAACAAAAACTGCACAATAGTCACTGTCAGTATGCAACTTTGAAGAGATTGTATATGCAGCTCCAGGGAGCAAGTAAGTAAAAGTAATATTAGGGTCTTTTCCTTTCTGGATAGCAACTCAAGCCCAAGGGAAGAAAATTAGAAAGTTTAAACACAGTTTACAGTGCAAGATAATACTGTACTAAAGAACCTGATTCTCCTCTCACTTATAATTAGTGCATCTGTTTCTGTATCATTTCCCAGAGTCCTGAAGAAACTGTTATGGTTGGCATAGTTTCAACTGCCATGTGGACAGGGTCTAAATAAAAGAGTTAAGTCTTGCTCACAACTTGCCTTTAAGTCATTAGACTTTACACATATGAACAAAACATAATGCTGTTTGAAGTTGGAATATCTGAATTCAAAAGGCATTGTTTTCTTGTTAAAGAACTGAAGGGTAAATGAGGGTGAGCATGAAATGAAGTTAATGTATTGTACAAGCACAGAATCCTCAAACTGGGATGTGATAAGATTTGTCTGTGAAATGGCATATTGGTGATATTACATGTGCATAAATAAGTTGAGGTCCTAGAGTTCCTCAACAAAACTGTTGTAAGAATTTTTTTTTAACCTGGGCAAAACAACATGTTATTCACAGAAACAGCTGGATCGTTTTAACTGAAACTAACCCAAGAATTTGAGGCAAAAACCCAACTTAGCATGGAAAAATTCTGCCCAAATAGTTGAAGTTTGTCAAATTATAAGCAACTGAAAACTGTATTATAATAGAAATTACAAGGCAACCTTAACTACATGTATCAGTACTTGTGCTGCCTATAATGTTTGTTACGGTTTGTTTTGTTGCACTTCATAAACAAATCTCTGACACAGATTATCAATCAGGATACAGCTTCAGAACATTTTGAAGGGGAAGGCAGATTATTTGTGCAAGCTCTTTTTAAAACTTGCATCTTTTCTATTGCCGTGAGTTTGAGTTAGAAGCTGGAAAGGGTGGAGGAGGAAAGTTCCTCCCTACTCTCCCACATGGTGCCCTGATGAACCACAATCTCTTGCTCAGACTCCTGTTAGTGGGTACCTGTCAGTTTTTATGGTTATCCACCTTCTAAAATGCAAGTTGTAACAACAAATGACATTTTTTAAAGTCCTGTGTGTGCTGATGGAATTCCCTGAAGGATCCCTCTACATCTGGTTCTTTTCCTAGTTTATATGTATGCTTCAGAATCTGTGTTATATTATACAACTAGGCACCTTGACTTGTACTTTTAGCTTTCATCTGCCAATTGTTATGAACAATTTACAAGGTGTTTTTAAATGGCTCCAGCAGGCAGTGCTCCTATTAACAGAGATACTATTGCTGGTTCTCCGCTACATCTCAGTTGCACATGGACATAGTGGACAGTGGTGGCCAACAGGAGCTGGTTGCTGCTTCCTGATGCCCAGCCACTTGGCCCTAGTGGAAGTTAAAGCAGAAGGAATTCTATTTCTACTACTAGCAGGAGAGCTTAGGAGAGCAGGGAATCAGGAATAGCTAAGCTTGACTCCACTGAGCCCCTTCTGCCTCCAACATGCCCTCAAGCAGGCCCTGGACTTGGACCCTTTTCCTACTTCTTCTGGGAGTGTAAGTGTCAGCTGGCATAGAAAGTTGAAGAGGGAAATCTCTAGGGGGAATCTCCAGCAAATTAAAATCCAGTTCCATGGGAAAATGTGACACTCTGAAAAAGATTTTGTTCTGATTTGGAAGGTTAGAAACTTTGAAATTTCCCACAAATTTAAATTCACTCTTCACTGCTTATGCAGTAAATCTGGCCCAGAAGGTTACATTCACCTCTAGTGTAAATAGGCAAAATGTTTCAATGATTTGGACCATTGATTTTGTTGAAAAACTCTAATGCCTTATAATCTGGATAAAATTATAAATTGAACATTTATATAGCACTTTTCCTCCATAGATTTTCAAGTACTTTACAAAGATGACTAAAACATTATTATTTGTTTCATATATCGGGAAACTGCAGCACAAGGAGTTTAGTTGATTTACCCAATATTATACAGCAAGCCGGTGACAGAGCAGGCACCAGAACCCATGTCCCCTGATTCCCAGCCCTTCGTCTAACTATTGAACCAGTTTGCCTGGCAAAACTGGTGTTTGTAGTATTAATTTTCTTTGTTATATTAAACAAATAACAAATGAGATCCACAGAATTAAACATTTACACATATTTTTCTAATCAAGCTATAGAACGTAGATTCTAAAGTTTTTCCCAACATTTCACATTTTGTGTCGTTAGAGAAAGGATTTTAATAGTGTTGATTCTTCATTATTGTCTCCAAACAGTTCCTCCCCAAATATAAATACATAAGCAAAATATAGTGTAAAGCTAGAAATAAAACTATTTCTATAAGTTAATTTTGGCTATCTGCAGGCAAAGGCATTAGTCCTTGGAAGGCCAGGAGCATGAAATGACAAATACAAATTTATGCTAAAATAATCAGGCACTAAAATAAACAATTCTGAAGCATTTTGTTCTCTCAGATAGTAATCGTGGGGTTTGTATAAAACATGTATTTATTTTTAGCAATCCATCTAGTGATGCATTGTAGTTTAGAATTTATCTGTCACAACATTTTTGGAGATACAATATAAACTAAAACCTCTTTGCTTTAATGATTAAATACAATCCCAGCTCTATGAAATCTCCCTTTTGTATCAAGCATACAATCTGCTTGCATCTAAATTAGTTGACCAGCAAGAAAGGACAGTGGAATCTTTATAAGCAGCTGACTTCTCTTGAGTCTCATTTTACATTTCTGGTTCCATTACCATTCAAGTGAAAGAAGATACTGTAGGTAAAATAGAAGAGGTGAGTAACAGAGACATGAGGGCTGCCAAACATCAGCTACTAGTAAGAGCTCCAAAAATACCTAAACACTCACTGGTATTACAAAGAACACAAGACACTATTCTCTTGGGGCATAGGTAGCACCTTTAGGAATGGCACTACAGCATTGTCTTTTATAGGAGCTTTTCCTGAGCAAAGGCTGTAGGATCAGTCCCAATGTTTCTCAATCTCAGTTGGACAAAGAGAGGCTACTTTTCAAGTACAGAACAGAAATCAATATCCATACAAACAGAGGAGACACATGGGGTGGTCACATGTCCTCCCCTTTAGATTGTGTAAGGTGACCAGATGTCTGGATTTTATAGGAACAGTCCCAATATTCAGGGCTTTTTCATATATAGGTCCATAAAACATACTAACAATATAAATGCATTATTCCTTAAATATTTCCTATATATATCTCTTTCAATCATTATGAATCTTAACAAGTTATGAGATTTCTATAGGTATCTTACATGTTACTCTTTATGCATAAAAAGAACAGGAGTACTTGTGGCACCTTAGAGACTAACAAATTTATTAGAGCATAAGTTTTCGTGGGCTACAGCCCACTTCTTCGGATGCATATAGAGTGGAACATATATTGAGGAGATATATATACACACATACAGAGAGCATGAACAGGTGGGAGTTGTCTTACCAACTCTGAGAGGCCAATTAAGTAAGAGAAAAACTATCTTACAACAGAAAAACTTCAAAAACAGACTCCAACGAGAGACTGTTGAGCTGGAATTGATATGCAGACTAGATACAATCAACTCAGGATTGAATAAGGACTGGGAATGGCTGAGCCATTACAAACATTGAATCTATCTCCCCTTGTAAGTATTCTCACACTTCTTATCAAACTGTCTGTACTGAGCTATCTTGATTATCACTTCAAAAGTTTTTTTCTCTTACTTAATTGGCCTCTCAGAGTTGGTAAAACAACTCCCACCTGTTCATGCTCTCTGTATGTATGTGTGTATATATATCTCCTCAATATATGTTCCACTCTATATGCATCCAAAGAAGTGGGCTGTAGCCCACGAAAGCTTATGCTCTAATAAATTTGTTAGTCTCTAAGGTGCCACAAGTACTCCTGTTCTTTTTGCGGATACAGACTAACACGGCTGCTACTCTGAAACCTGTCTTTATGCATAGATCTTCTGTAAGACATATTTATGAGGTCTGAGGTGGGAGATGTTTGCTAAGAACAGGGGACTCTTTACCAAGGGATTTGTGTGTAACGGGACCAATGCCATATGTTTCCATATTGTAAATCTGCAGCTTCCTTACCCCCCTAAAAATCAGATATTTGTTGTTGTTGTTTTTTTTTAATTTATTTTCTGACAGGCAGGACATCTTTCATAGTAAATAGCTCCATTTGTACATTTCCCCAACATCGACTTAGAACAGATGTGACACTATTGCAGAATTCATGACAACTTAGTGGTTGTGATGCTTTAATGGCAGGAGATTAACTTCAGCTCATTTCACAGAGATTTAATAACATAACATAACATCCCTTCTATCACTATGGGAATGTAGCCATTTTTTAAGAGTTGTTTTCAATTCCTCAAGAATGTTCCAGTAATCAGCACTAGATACACAGGAGTGATTCATAAGAGAAAAAGACACATAGTGAGAGTTAAAAATAAGACAAATAATATTACATCATTATGGACAGATTAATATGGGATCCTTAGGATCTGAGCCTGGTGGTCTGAAGATCCCAATGCAACAGTGAGGCAGTAAGACATCAATACCTAAGTTTTAAAATATCCACTGATTTGGGGTGCCTGTTTTGAGATCTCCAAGTTGAGCTCCAGGATACTGGTGAACTGAAACACCCCAAAAGTGTGGGGAATTAAGGCCAAGAAACTTTTTCTCCAATCTTCAGCTGTAGTGGAGCAGTACTTAACCCAGCTGCACTGGGATACAGGCAGTTTAAAGCCAGCATTGTACTCCTCAGGTCTTTGGGCCTCTGAGGTACTGTTCCCATCCCTGCTGTGAATTAGAGAAGCCTGAAAGGGATGTTTGGGGATCTGGGGAGTCCTTACCATGCACTTTTCCCCTAGTCACATGCACTTTGCCAGCAGCTGGGCTGAGAACTGGCCTGAGGCTCTGACCCTTTGAAAGAAAGATCAAAGGAATCCACAGGAAGTTAGTGGGGTAGCAGTGTGTAAGGGGGAGATAGCGGAAGTAATTCTAGGCAGTCAGTGGAGCTTCAGAGAAAAATCTTTGCAAGAAAGCTACAGGCCAAATTATGGCAGGAACTTCCCCTCCCTCCTCAGTGCACCACTTTCTCCCTGAAAAAATAAACAAATATGGCACTATGTTAGGTTTCTGACTGTAGGGAGAGGTTAGAAGGCAGAGTTCTAATGGATCTATGCCTCCCACTCCACTTAATTCATGCTGATTTGTGATTTCCATTCTTTCACTCTCCAAAGAGTTTAACAATTTGAAGAGAAAGGAAAACTATCAGAATAACTGCTAGTTTATAAACATTGAGACATTTCTCACAAAGGATGATTAAAGAGAGGACTGTTTTTGCTTGGCGTATTGCTGGTAGCTAGGATGGTGATCTTTGTTCAATCATGAATGACACAGCAATACCCTTATTATTTCTTTGATTGTTCTTTATTTGGGTTGTATACTTTGTATCAAGTGAAACAAATTCATTCTGCTCTGTGTTGTGGTTCCTATCTAATGACTGAACAAATAAACTGATCTTTGTTCTGTAATCTTGCATGAATACTAGACTGCTCCAGGACATGTTCAAACCTGTAGAGGAAACAAATTAATACTAATAGGCAATGCCAGGCACAGCAAGGAACACTTAACAGCTTGTGATTTCACTTCCAAATTGTACTTAAAAAAAAATCCATCTGAACTCGTTCTTTAAAAAATAAAGGTTTTACTTATTTGATAAGAAACATGGGATCACATTTGAGTTAAAAACACTTTACTCATACATTTTAATGCAGTCCAAATTGATTACACACAAAGAAATACATGGAAATGCAGGAGAGGGGGGGCTATATTTTATTTGCATAATACCACCAATATATCAGGTGCTTTGCAAGCAGCTAGGAGGACAAGGTCCTGGGCCTCAGGAGGTTACAATCCAAATAAACAATGTGCAAACACATGAAAAAATATGCAGAAAGAAGGTTGCTTTGTGTAACCGGGTTGTACATCAGTCTACAGTACCTTTTCTCATGAGATTTCCAAAAGGGGAAGGGAAAAGGCTTTTTCTGCCACTTTTGCATTCAATTATTAGGAATATGTCCTAGCTCAGCTGACAAGTATTGTTAGCATTCTCATAAGTTAAAAGCCTGGATTTATCCTACAGCAAGCTCAAGAAAACTGCTGAAGATTTTATCAGCAAGTTTGGGAGCAATCTATTTTTTTTCTTGCTAGAGAATTTACTATTTAAGCCTTCCATGTCTTATGTTTACATTAAGTGCAATTTGATCAGCCTCAATAGGGCTTTGAATGCATTAAGTAATCTTCCTTCCTTTTTCCTCTCCAAAATACTAAGGGTAATTTCACAGTTATCTGTAATATCATTCATGGCTTGGCAGAGAATGAACCCTCCTCAACTCAGACTTCTGAAAGGAATTTGAGAATTCCCACAGGAAAGAATGCGTTCCTAACATCTCTAGAAACCTACCTTTTTGTTTGCATTGGAAAAACAAGCTTTCATCTTCACTCTAATGATTCAGACTTATAGATTGTGCATGAGGAAGATGCAGGATCACTTTGAGTTTAATGAGCAAATTGGTTAGAAATAACTGCTGGAGGCTCTTTTTTGATATTGAATATATCATATTGTACACATGTGTATCTTCCTGTCATCTGTGGATTTTCTATGTGACTGAACTGTTCTATACTAGTAGGCTGAAACTGCACCCAGTCCTGTGACTGGATCTTTTAAAATATTTTTTTATCGCTACAAAAAGAATAAGTTTAAAACCCACTGTAGAATTTAAGCTAAAGTTTATACTGCAGCATAGAGATGCATATGAACCACATCTCATTTATTTATAAGCTTTCCTCCATCCAGCCCTCATCAGCCTGGTGTCTGAATGCCACACATTTGTGTATCTACTCTCAGCAGACCCAGTGAAGTAAAGTAAATGTCACACCTGTTTTACAAAGGGGTTCAATATCACACAGTGAATCCATGAGAGAGCCCAGAACAGAATCTAAATCTCCTTATCCCCAATCTGCTGCCTTAACCACAACACCTTCCTTCTTTATTTCCCAATGTATAGTGTGTGACACTAGAAGGAATTTAAATAGTGAGTAGCACTGAGTGGGGCAGGACACTGGCCACCAAGTAAAACCATGGAGAGATACATGAATACTCCTCCATGCCTATCCCCTGGGATTGTTGCAAGAACTTTCATAGTAGTGGCACAGGAGCCAGCAAACAGAGCTGAGATCAGGGGAGTTTGATTAGAAAGGAAAAGGGAGGCAAGCCCCTGTTCCTTAGTGGCAGAGTGTGTGTTCTCAAGAGTGTCTGCTTGCTTGCTGGGTTGCTTTCAGTTTGCAAAGTGTGGTAAGGAACAGTATGTTGTGAGAAAAGGATCACACCTGAGCTTTGATTAGGGGACCAGGCTTCCCTAATCAGCAGGCCTATAAAGGCAGCCAACTGGTCAGCCAGCAGCCCATGAGCCAGCAAACAACTGAAAACAGGGGAATTTGGAAAGGAAGTGGGGGGATGTTGTGTGGGTTTTCTGTTGACAGATGCTTAAGAGGGGAGGCTCTGCTTGTTACAGAGGCAGCAGGGGTAGTGACCCCCAAAATGGACAAAACAATGAAGATGCAAGATGTACATTATTCTGGAGAGGGTACCTGAAAGGTGCTTCATTTGTATGATGTGCTGCCTGATAGATCTGATGAAAGAGAAGATCTCAGGTTTTGAAATGCAGGTAGAAACTATGGTTGAGTTTTGACAGGGATTTAAGCAAATTATGAAGGAAAGGCCAGAGGAGGCTGAAGGGAAAACTCAGGACTTGCGGATGCAAGCTGGACTGGACAACTGAGAGGGTAGACTGCTGGGTGAATTAACAGAAGATGGGAGAGCAAGGAAGAATAGCTAGCCCTACAAAAAGAGGGGCAGAGACAATGGAGATAACCAGAGTTCAGAGCTACAGGAAGACAGAGGATGACTCTCAGAAGATTGCAAGTGAGAACAGAAGACAAAACTATTTGCATCCAGAAGGGGTAAGGCTGGTAGAATACCTTCACAGCAATACCAGGAATTCAAGAGCAGCAAATAAATAATAACCATTACAAAAGATCCACATTATTGCCTGGGTGCATCTTGAAATGCTCCTTGGGTTTATATAGGGCAGGGAGCCAATCAGGAACTATGGGGCTGCTGTCTGTCAAACCCTTGAGGCAGAACTTCCCATGGTCTGTGTCCACAGCAGGTCATGGAATGTGTAGTGTAAACTGGTTACAGCTGCTGCTGGGTGGCAGCCTGGAGCTCTCAGTTGTCTAGGAGCTCTACTGGCCTGAGTTCTAGACCTGTGGGGCCTTACACTGAGGATAGGGTGGAGATTAAAGATAATCTAGGTATAGCCCACCACCTAAACGAATACTTGGTCTCATTTCCTAATAAGAGTAATGAAGAGCCTGGGCACAGTGAACAGGGTGTCTAATAAGAAAGAAGATACATAAAAAGTGAAAATTACAAGATCCAAGGTAGAAGCCAAACTTAAACAACTTAATGGGACCAAATCATGAGCTGTGGATTGTCTTAATCTAAGAACATTAAAAGACCTGGCACATTAAATTACAAACCCAAGAGCAAGGATGTTTAATGAATCTGTAAACTCAGGGCCATACCCCATGGAGAACTGCAAATATATTACCTATATTTATGAAAATGGGGGGAGAAAGTGGTATTGGAAACTATAGTTTGACTGAATTATATGCGAAGTCTTAGAACAAATTTGGAAAGACAGAGAATTGAAGGATATAGAGGTAAACAGTAATTGGGATAAAATACAACATGGTTTTACAATGGGTAGATCATACCACACCAACCTGATCCCTTTCTTTGAGAAGATAACTGATGTTCTAGACAAAGGAAATGCAGTAGATTTAATCTACTTGAATTTCAGGAAATCATTTGATACAGTTTCACATGGGAAATTATGAGTTAAATTGGAGAAGATGGGGATTAATATGAAAATCGAAAGGTGGATAAGGAACTGGTGAGAGGGGAGACTACATTGGGTCATAATGAAAGGTGAACTGTCAGGCTGGAGGGAAGTTACTAGAGGAGTTCCTCAGGGATCAGTGTTGGGACCAATTTTATTTAACATTTTCATTAATGACCTTGGCACAAAAAGTGGGAATGTGCTAATAAAATTTGCAAATGACACAAGGTGGGGTGTTATTGCCATTATGGAGGAGGACTAGAATATCATACAAAAAGATTTGGATAACCTTGAAAACTGATCGCCATATTTGGAGTCTGGAAGGAATTTTCTCCCAGGTCAGATTGGCAGAAACCCTGGGGGGTTTTCACCTTCTACTACAGCATGGGTCACTTGCTGATTTGAACTAGAGTAAATAGTGGATTCTCTGTAACTTGAAGTCTTTAAATCAAGATTTGAGGACTTCAGTAACTCAGCCAGAGGTCATGGGCCTATTGCAGGAGTGGGTGGATGAGGGTCCATGGCCTGTGACATGCAGGAGATCAGACTAGATGATCTTGGCCCTAAAGTCTATAAGAACATCTGTTTTGTGGTGGGGGAATGAAAAGGGCAGAGCCTGGCCCTTTTTTTTTCTTTTGGAGTTGGGGAGAATGTGTACAGCAGTTTGCATTCAGATCTGTGTTTTGATTCATACTTGCATAAGGATATATGAGGTTTACTATTAGTTTCCTTAAATTAAGGATTTTTTTAAAATTTTTTATCTTGATGTCATATGAATCAACTATCACCCAAATAAACACTCTGCTCTTCATCTCCATGGTCTTCCCCTTCCCAGTCACACATTCCATCACCCTGCCAGTAGAAGCTGCTTGTGCTAAATCAGTGCATCTTCAAGTGTCCAAGTTCCACCACCTCCTTGGATGACCCTAACTACTTTCTGGACTGCACTTGCCAAGACCAGATCTCTGTCAAATAGCTTTTCTGCTACTGAACCTGCAATGAGGAGTTTGCTGGCAAAAGCAAGTCAGGCTTTTAGTACTTTATGTCTAGACATATTGATTGTGAGAAAAGATAGAATTCCTCTGCCATCATGGGGTGTAAAATGAGAATAACCTAGAGCAGGGGTTCTCATGACAAATTTTTTGGTGGCCTCAGAGTGCTGGTGGCCGCTCTGACAATTTTTCCTAAAACACTTAATTAACTTTAGGAAAAACAAATAAATATGCACATATGCACATCAAAATCATTGTAATTTATTTATTGCTAGCTAGTAAGTCTTCTGGTGCTTACCCTGCCATCCCAGGGCTGAAGCCCGAGCCCCACCACCCCCAGGAAGGTGGGCAACTCACAGGCTGCCTGATCCTCCAAGGTTGTGCCCCAGCTGTCTCCAGAGGAGGGCAGGGCCCAACCTCTGTTGGCATCCCCAGCCACCAACATCAAGGTGGCACATCCAGGAGCAACAGGGAGGGGAAGGGGAAGGGGACAGCTGCTTTGTTCCCCAGTCACTGTCCAGGAGGTTGTGGCCGCAAGAAAAGCCCCTGGTGGCCGCATTTGAGAAATGCTGACCTAGAGTCAACTTTCATTTATTTTGGAGGAGAATATGGGGGAAATCATATTGGCCACATCTACCCATTCTGGCTTATTCTAAATCCCATATGAATTCCACCTCTTCTACTCCTATGTCCCCAGTGAATGAAATGTGACAAACTAGATGTGATATTACAGAATTTGCTTACTGTACATGATGCAGCTGCGATATATAGCTGACTAGTTTAAAGTCTGAGCTATGTTGAATGTGATGACAGAACAAAAGTGCTCAGATGATGGGCATGATATAAGGACCTAAACAGAACTGGCTAGAACAGAGCTTCAGAATAGAGAGAGATATTATATTGATTCTAAAGAACATACCTAATTAAGCTTCTTTTAGAAAAAGTTCTGTCTATACTAACACCTCTGCTATGGCTTGATTCTGTAGCCAGTCAGTAACACTTTGGAGGCAACAGGAGTTCTGCATGAAAAGTGGCTTCAGCATCAGCCTTGTATGATAGGTGGAGATAGTAATGACACCTCTAATTAAGGTTACTTGATACTTTCCATTATAAGATCTTGTTTTCTGCTGGTTACAAGTTTGCCAAACTTCAACTGTTTGGGCTGAAACTTTCTGTGCTAGATATCTGCCTGATGCTAACTTTTTTTTAAGGGAGAAGGGTGGAGGGGGAAGTTTCAGCAAAAACAGTTTAGCCATTTCCTAGAATGAGATTAGGGAAAAACACATTGCCCATGTTAAACAAAATTCTTACAGCTGTTCAGTTGAAAAGCTCTAGTATCTCTATGCTTTGGAATAGGAACTTGAAAAATACAAGCCAGGGATGTATCTTTTGCTTTTCCTTGAAAAAAACACCCAAATCTGGCCAAATTATAAGATTTTGAAATGTCTCAGTTTAACGCATGCTCAGCAGAGACTTTTGCAGCATCAGTTCTCTAATGACTCGGTTTGCCTTGGGCATACTCCATCTCAGGACTACAGGGGCAGAGTAGAACTTTGCCTGAAATTGCTGCTTCTGGCTGCTGTTGCTGGCTGTGAGGATGAACATCAGGACTGAGAGCAGGAAGGCTCTCCTGTGCTCATGAGCACTCCCCTGCAGGCCCTCAGGCAGTGTGGGGGAAGAAATTTCCTGACTTGAATGCTGAAGGGACAAGAGCCAAATTGGGGACACAAGAGAGAGTAGAATGGAACAAGGACCCTGGTGGGGGAGACTGGGACAGGCTGGGCAAAGAGACTTGGAGTGGAAGCCAGGGGAGGGATGCTATTTTGAGATTGGATGAGGAGCCAGGGGAATGGGGGAGGGGAATTGAGACTGACTGAGCAAGGAAACTGGGACAAGGAGTCTGGGTCAGGGGAAGACTGTGCCTTGGATGGGAAGCCTGGATGTGACTGGGCAAGGACAGTGGGAGTGGAGCGAGGATTCTGGGAAGATCTAGACTGGGACTAGTTAGGAAAGGATCTGCAAGGAGGGGGAGAGCCAGGACTGGAAAAGGAACAGGCTAAAAGGACAAGTGGCAAAAGGGGGCAGTCTTGTTGAGGTGAGGGGGGTCACAAGGGTCTGTTACCTGTAAAGCATGCTATATTTCAGAATCTAGACTGAAAGTCAAGATTCCTAAGTCTCATCATTCCTCTGCTGTCTGCAAATATCTGTGAAACCCTCTGGAAAAGGGAGTGTTCCATTTCCCCTCTAGTCACTAGTTCACGTAGAAGATAACCTACTGCTACTATGAGTTACTCCATGAGCTCAAGTGGCAGAAGTCTGTGCTGTGGATCTAAAGGTTCCAACCCTGCTGGGTATCATGATGGAAATGCTGGGGTAGGGTTTCAGCTTTTCTTTAAAATTACACATACAAAAACTACATTAAAAGAATGTTAAGTTTGCTAAAGCAAGCACTCAAAAGTTAGGAAGTGCCAGAATTAAAGTTGCCCATATAACCTTAATTTGGCTCCCCTGTGCATATATATTATGATACAGTCTTTAATTACAGGATCATACATAATATTTTCCACTGGACCCCTGCCCCATTCAGTGTACAGCATGTCCACTCATAGGTGCTGGAACTAAGGGTGCTGGGGGTACAGCATGGTTTGAAATGGTTTCCATCACATACAGAGTTTACAGTTTGGTTCAATGGCTCTCAGCACTCCCACTATACAAATTGCTCCAGCACCATTAATTTTGGGTGCTAAATTTGAAACAACTCGGACCTGATTTTTCAGAGTACTTTGAGTTGTATAGCACTCTGTATGTTCAAAGCACAGCTCCCATTGACTTCAGCTGCAGCTGTGAGTGCTCAAGTCAGGCACCCAGAAAATGAGGATTAGTGGCCATCCATGAAAAGTTTGGTTTATTAAGTGACTTGCCCACATCACATAGGAACTCTATAGTAAAGGCAAGGATAGAACCCAACTTTCTAGGACAGCACTAAAGTGCCTTAACCACAAGACCATCCTTTCTCTTCCTTCAGGCCTCTGCCTCATTCACTACACATCTTCCAACTTCTGCAACAAATGACACAGGGATCCTACAGACAACACCTTCATTCTACACAACCAGGATTAATTCCCAGAAACGGTCCATTCTGTGCACTAATTGAGGTGCCTGTAACATTCTTTTAATGTAGTTTTTATGTGTAATATATATTCACATTGCTTTTTAAGACAATGTAGTGAATCTATTTTGTAATTTTTCTATTAAATCCTATGTATTGTGCATAGATTTAGATAGAAACGTTTCCAAATGAAAAAAGTCCAAAATAGTGTGGGCCAAGTTGGCAACCCTCCTGTTCTCCATTCCCCAGAAGGTACAAATTGCACCTGTGTACCGGCCTAGTCTCTTGTGTCCTAGGAATGGACAGGTGATGTTCCCACTGCTGTCCTTCCTCAGAGGTTCTGGCATTGTAGGCTGCTTTGAATTCCACTGGGAATTCCAAAGGAGCCTCACCAGCAGAGGATACAATAGCAGTGCACTCCTCCTTCCTGACCAATACCACTCGCATTTGAGGAAGTCCTGGCCCCCATTATGCCCATCAGTCAAGTGGAAGTTTCCCCTGCTTCTAGAGATCTACTGCTAAGTATTCTACATGGGTGAAAGTTGACATAAACCCTGGATGAACTTTGTCTGGTCTCTTTAGCAATCCTGTACACATTATTTGTATCTCTAGGCTCAAGGCCAGATTCTATTCTCATTTATACCCATATAACACCACTGATTTTAATGAAGTTACTCCAGATTTATACAGACATAAATGAGGCAGAGGAGGGAGGGTGGAGGGAGAAATCTGCCCATCTGGCTTAATTTGGATGGATTTGCTAAAAGATTAACTGGATGAATTATATTAACTAGATATTTAAACAACATTGGGTTCAAAGTCTGCTGGTCTGACCTTCATGACAACAGATTTCAGAGAATACCACCACCCATGCCATGTGTACCAAACAATTCCATTGTCTGTCTTTGCTGTATAAGGTCCTTTGTAGTACACACCATTCAGGTTGGAAGTGTGACACCTGGTGGGAAAGAAAGGGAAAACAAAAATAAGACATGTTAATTAAGCAAATCTGTTTTGTCTAAAAGCTTCAGGGATTTGTAGTTATTGCATAAGCCAAAAAAATCGCTATGTTGATGACAGTCTAGTTTGACAGCTGCAGGAATTTGCATTTGTGGGGCTCAATGCCACTAAACAATAAAGGCTAAATTAGCGCACAATTTCAAGGGTTCTTAGCGGCATCAAAACAAAAAGTGCTTTGTTCCTTGACTCCATTCCTTTAACACCATTAGTTCCCTGACATTTCACTTGCTAATCTGCTTCACTAGAGAATGTTTCCAGACTTGTTAAGATCATACCTAGCAACAAGGGTACGTGGCAATGAAAACTTTGTGAAAGGAATGTGGCATTGTTCCTCTGTTTGTTGTTTTGGAGCAATTACTCTAAATCCTGCATTTACTGCCAACACTTGGAGTTTCACATGAAAAAATAAGAATAATCTTCATCAGCTCAGCTATTAAACTACTGATTTCATATTTGTTAGAAAAATAGGAAATCTCTCTACAAGTTAAATATAGGCATTCTGGCAATCCTCCAATAGCTGGATCATCTGACTTACCATTTTAATTGGCATCCTTCTCTGGCTCTCTAACACATTGCAACAGTATAAGTTATATTTGTAACGGTCAAAGAAATATTTTGCTATGCTACAGTCCCTCTGCCTCATTAATTTTGTTTCCATGAAGAAGGAGGATGTTGGGATCATTGTGACCATATAGACAATTACACTTTTTTTTTTTTTTTTTGGCAGGATATTGTAGTGAATCTGTTTAGCTGTCGCTCCAGTACTAGATTATAACAACTGTTGAGTCGGTATTTTGTTGTTATTAGTAGTTAGTTGTCACACATTATGATGGATTTTAGAAAGCTGTCTTTAGGTAGAATTCAAAAAAGAAAACAATCCAGAATGAGCCTTAAGGATATAACTATTGGCAAATGTTAGTCTCTCTAGGTATGTTTGCACATGTTTACACTTAACAGTTACAAAGAACTGAAATAGAAGCAATAATAAAAAAAAGCCATATGTTAAAATTCTTAGTTAGCTGGTTGTCCATTGCAAACACTTTTTAAAAATTGAATCATGCCATACACCAGCTGAAAGTTTATGACCTGCAGATATAAAAGGTGGCTTTGATTTTCAAAATGATAAATCGGTGACAGAACTGACATGCTCAATATGTCATACACTTTCCTTACTGGGTAGGCATTTGTTTACTTTGCACTACTCACTCAAGCACAGACTTCCTTAGCAAAGGCATAGAGGGTAACATGTGGTGACTAGCTATTGGCCTTCTTTATTGACTCCTTTACTGCATTCCCTTCTTTTGGTGGAAATGGACACAAGTGGATTTTTTTGAAAGCACCATGAGCCAAGAATAACAACTCTTAAATTGGTGCTGGGGAGCAAAAAAGCACAATAGCAAAGCTACACAAATACTGTGTAACGGTCTGTACACAGAAATAACTTGACATGCAGAAGAAACAACTGGCATATGATTTATTGATTACATATGTTAGGTACTCAGCTTATGCAAAATAAAAATTCATAAAGGTGTGCTTTTCTTAAAGTTACACTGCCAAACCTGGCAGGCTCATGTACACACCTTAGAAATAGCCTGTTTCCATACCTATTGTCCTCCTGATTCCTTAATTTTTTTTAAGGCAAAAATTGCATTTCAACAGATTTTAAATAGAAAAACAAATTCCTACTCAGCTGGGAGACCCTATATAAACCAATCCAGAGCACTAGTTCTCCTTGTGATTGTTAATGTGAGCATGACAAATGAGTGCTCTCAGTGCTTTCATTTCACTGTGCCTGCCTGCTTTGTTCTTTTGTGCAGGCAGAATACTGAAATTTGCAAGCATTCTGCTGAGTGTTTCAGTAGTAAGTACTTACTCAACAAAATGGCAGAATCAAGGAAGTGGGGTATCCTCATTAGCAACTTTTATCTTTAACCCAGAACATAGTTGCTACAAGACAGTATTATCACTTTAAGAGAGAGAAAGATCCACAGCTAATAGAAACCTTAACTGCAAGAGCTAGCTATCTGTGGTATTTATATGATATGAATCATAATAGTACATAAGATACAAAGAGCTGTCAAATCCTGTCATGCTGCTATTTCCACAAAGGAATAATGCTTTTGCCTGAGCTATCAGACATAATAAGAGATTTGTTTTGAGGAAAATGGACTCAGTTGACTAATAGTCATTGGTGATTCATCATACATGAAAGCTGTGATATGTTATCACAATCCTATGCAATTTTAGGGCTGGAGGTTCATTTAATTGGGAACAGGATCACAACTGATTTTTTTCTATATCTGTAATTGTAGCTTTAAGTAGAACTGAAACTCAGTCCACATGTGGTTTTCCTATGATATATCCCAATTCCTTGCAATATCTATTATGTTGATTCTCCATCCCTTGCATATGCTAAAAGATAAAATTAATTTTTAAACAAACCTATGAGGTGGTTACAGGTAATGAGATCGGCCTAACTTATCGCAGTCCTCTCAAAGAAAGTGGTATTGAATTTTGGGAAGTGAGGGGTTACAAAGGGTGACACGGAGAGAGACACACACTGGAGCTGATCCTGCCTGGCAATTCTTGCCAAGTGAACTGAGATTGCATTGTGATAATATGCTTCTTTGAACTGCCTTTTATAGCTATATATTGCATAGCTTCACCTTGTAGCTATATTTATCTTATTATTCAAGTGAACCTATATAGATAGCTGCCCATATATTCAAGGCCAAGGTTATTTATCATTTATGTTCAATCTTCTGTGTCACCTTGCATATACAAGTATAAAAAATGTTACATTTTAAAAACTTTGACTTCATCATATTTAAGGAAGTTTCCTTCTCAGAATAATCTCTTTGAGAACAACCCCTAATTAAGGGGGGTGCATTTCCATCTTGATGAATGGACAATGAGCTTGAGACCCTGTGAAGTGAGGTGAAAAATGGTTCCCCTAACATTAGACATCTATTAACTCAACCACTAGCACTAACTTGTCATATAGCCTGCACAAATGTCACATCTGGTCTAGTTAAATATTGGGGAAATGCAAGAATGGGAAGCAGTGGTAATGTGTGTTCAAGATGACCTGCTTGAATGAAAGTCAGAGACCTTAAAGAGAATCTGTACATTGGAGATAGAATAAATACAGTTAGATGGACAGCAAGGTGAGAAGTTGGAATGCAGATCCCAGCACATAGTAAATCCCTTCTCTCAGTCCAATGCAAGTTGGAGATGGTGTGATACAGGGTATCAGTCCAGCAGTTCATTCAAGGGTCAGCCTCAGTCATGTGGGCAAGTGCTGAGGTGTCTGTGATGGGGTCAATGACAGATTACCTAATTACAATTAATGATACCAATCCTACCTAATATCATATGTTCCTACCTCATATGTAATCAGGAGATATCATAATCACTAGTATTGGTATTCTCATTAAATACCTGACCTGTTAAACCACCAGCCAGCTGTGTCCTCCTCAGCACAGTTCCCTTCATAGTTGTCATTGTCTCTGTCTTGTGTACTAAATTTCATTCCTTGGTGATCAGCCCACCATTTCACTTCAGGGTGAAACCCCCCAGTAAGGGAGTCACCAGCTGTGCCAGAGTATTCGCCACAGCTCAGCTGGTATGAGCTCTAATGAAAAATGGGGAGAGAAAAATTAGACTAATCTCTGGGTGTTATTAACAAATATGGGTATTAACTAGGAAATATACATTCCATTCACTGTTATTTAATATAAACTCAGAAATGGCATGTCATTTAGCTCTTGCCATTTAAACACAGTATAAAAGGCAACTGGGAGGATGCTCAGTAAGACAAACGAATTTTCAAAAACTTTAAATAGCTGTCTATAAAATAGGCTTTTAGGGTTCAATTCTGCAAGGTTCCGTGTGGCTTCTATAAGCCCTCGAATGCTTTTAACTCCCACTGCCTCCAAAACAATGGGATTTTACATTAGTTATTGTTTAGGATACGCAGCACCTACCAGGAGGCATAATTGTGGGCCATTTGGCCCCAATTCAGCAAGGTACTTAAGTATTGCCTAAATTTAACCATGTATAGTCCTAGTGAATTTACTGCAACAGGACTACTCATATGCTTAAAATTAGCCACATATTTAAACACCTTGCTGAATTAAGGCCTTTGTTAACAAAGAGTATTCTCTGTGATTTACCCTTTAAAGAGCTAATTTTGCTTAATAAAAACTTCATCTTATGTTGAACATTTTCATGTCAAAAAATCTTTGTAACCAACATCATTGATAACATCAGCAAAGGTCATGAAAACAGTCTGTTATTAAAAGGTTGCTGAAGAACCAGAAAACTAATTTAAAATCTTTAAAGACAGGCATCAAGTATGATTGTGTGAAATCAATTTATGAATTTAAACCAATGTGTTATTACATTATCAAAAATTCTAAGGTTTTGGTGAGAAAGGAAATGTGTTAATAAGAGATATTAGAAAACCATATATGTATATGAAAGTTGTGGAATCTATAATTATATGGCCTGCCATAATATTTTTTCTGTTGCCTACAGAATCCAAGCTTTCATTTAAAAAATGAATTTACTGATTAATGAAGTTATTCAGTATTTTATTACCTCTTCATCAGCAACTCTGAAGCTTTTATATTGTGCAAATCGCCGTACTCCTTCGAAATCAGAGAGATCGATTCTTAGGGTATAGTTTCCTTAGCAAAAAAACAACAAATATTTATTCATGTTAATTCAACCTCTCTCAGCATTCCTCAGAATAAAGCCGTTGTGTTATACAATAAGACTAAAATCCTATTTATGTTTCTTCTTTTGCTCCCACAAGCCTTTTTATTTTCACATTTGCATTTACATATTTTAAAAGTTATGGGACAAATTCATATGAATAATGATCACAGCAATTTCTATAAGAAACTAATATTATTCTGGCACCATCTTCTTTAAATTATGCTCCTAAAATTGTTTTAAAACAAGGAATAGCAAGAAATGCTTAAGTGTTGAGGAAGAAAGAAGATAAAGAGGTGTGGAATATACTTCAAGAATACAGATTATAATAGTCACTAAGGCCTAGAGATGACCTGTGCCTGCCAGTAGTGAGCGGGGGAGGGGAACAGAGTGAGGGCAGCCAGCTTCAGCAGTCTTACTGAGCATGCGCAGTCCATGTGAGCATGCTCAGTACAAGCCAAGCAGCAAATCTGGTGGGGCACATCACCCCGCATGCCCCCCCCCATGCGTTGCCTCTGCTAAAGCTACATTTTCTAGTGAAGGTCTATAAAGGTGAGCGTATCACAGACTACAATGCTTGGAGTCAAACTTTAGACATTTTACATTAATTTTTACTAGTATTTCTCCCTTCACAAAACATACGGGGCTGATCTATATCAGAAATTGATGGAGTTACACTGGTACAAGTTTTCCAATATAAGCCAGCAAACCCTCACATTGGTAGGATTTGTGAGTTGCTGATGAAAGTAGGAAAGGGGATCCAGCCATAATCCTGGATTTGCCCTTCCTCAAAGTTTGGGGAAATTTGCATTCAAATCCAAAATTTGAGGCTTAGGGTCCTCTGTTTAATTTACTAATCTACAATCAGAGCCAAATCCTCAGATGGTGTAAACTGACATCGCTCCAATGACTTCAATGGAGCTGTGCCAAATTTAAACCAATTGAAGATATGGCCCTAAATGCATAGAATAAATTCTTCTTTCACTTACACCCATTCAACCCCATTGAGCTGGACTTCTTATCTAAGGACAGAGTATGTTCAAAGGTTGATTGAGCAATGAGGGGCATGGTGCCAATGTGAACTGTCATCAGAGTAATTTAGGAAGTCTGCCTTTTGAAGGTTTTGGGAGGAGGAATGAGTAGACTAAATTGAAGCATAAGATCTAACAAGCAGTAATTTAGGCCTGGTCTACACTAGGAAATTAGGTCAGTATAACTCACACCCCTGAGTGATGCAGTTAAACCAACCTTACCCCCATTGTAGCTACTCCCTCCCAGGGAGGTGGATTACCTATGCTGATGGGAGAACCCCTCCTGTTGGTGTAGGTGGCATCTTCACTGAAGTGTTACAGTGGCGCAGCTGCACAGTGCAATGTTTTAAGTGTAGACAAGCCTTTAGAGGAGGTTATGTTAGGACAATAGGAGATTAACTGCCTTCAGTTATTAGAAATATGGAGACACTGTTAGCATTCCCAGAAGTAGGAGAAATAAGAAAACACCCAGACCTGCACTGTCAGTCAGATTGTGTCACATATGTGGCCACTACATGTCTTGACTAAATGGAACTGATGCAGTTCACTGACTGGGTCAGGACTGTCAGTTAAATTGATTCAGTTCTGCTTGGGGGAGGAAGGATCTGAGAACCACTTGAGGGCTTGGGGGACGGTGGCCTTATGAACTGCGGAGCATTGCTCTGTTGAGGCTCTCTGCACACCATTGACACATTGGCCCAATGAGAGTTTGAATCCTTTATTAGGAACTGAAATCCAGATTCTGATCTAATTTACACTTCTGTAAATTCTAAACGACCCCATTCAAACTAGTGGTGTAACTCAGGATTTACACTAGTGCAAATTGCATCAGAACCTGGTCCTGAAAGAGCAAAGCAGAAACAGATGGTAAATTTTCCTGTATTGCAAAGGCCACTAAGGAAGAAAAATATTTCTGTACAAGTCTTACCTTGATCGGTGAGATAGTGAAGATTTTTATTTCCAAGCCAGTATTCACCATTTCTCAAAACAAAATTTCCAAAACCTTGTTCATAGTCATCCCAGACTCTGAAAATAAAATTGAAACTAATGATTTGGGATAATCAAATAGAATAAAAAGTTTGCTAGGAACTACACAATTTTTTAACGTCACTGTCTTATATGATATCAAGTCACTAATAAATGACTATTTGGGGCATGATTCTGACCTCACTTAACCTGGTTTTAAACTAGTATATTGACTTAACTGGAGTTACTTCTGATTTACACACATGGAGGTGGGAGGTCCTTAGTTTCTTATGCTGGCAGCTGAAACCCAAACTAGAGCTGGGTCTCCAAAAACACAGCCACAATAGCTTTTAAGGTCAGAAAGTATCATTATGACCATTTTGTCTGACTTCCTGCATAACATGCTTATCTAAATTCCAGTAATCATCCCCCAAAATTGTACAATGAAGAGACACTTCCTGGGTGACCACAGCATGAAAGTCTATGTGTAGGTGTGTCGCACGCAGCATTTCATCAGAAATCATAGAAGCATAGAATATCAGGGTTGGAAGGGACCTCAGGAGGTCATCTAGTCCAACCCCCTGCTCAAAGCAGGACCAATTCCCAACTAAATCATCCCAGCCAGGGCTTTGTCAAGCCGGGCCTTAAAAACCTCCAAAGAAGGAGACTCCACCACTTCCCTAGGTAACGCATTCCAGTGCTTCACCACCCTCCTAGTGAAAAAGTTTTTCCTAATATCCAACCTAGTCCTCCCCCACTGCAACTTGAGACCATTGCTCCGTGTTCTGTCATCTGCCACCACTGAGAACAGCCGAGCTCCATCCTCTTTGGAACCCCCCCTCAGGTAGTTGAAAGCAGCTATCAAATCCCCCCTCATTCTTCTCTTCTGGAGACTAAACAATCCCAGTTCCCTCAGCCTCTCCTCATAAGTCATGTGCTGCAGACCCCTAATCATTTTTGTTGCCCTCCGCTGGACTCTTTCCAACTTTTCCACATCCTTCTTGTAGTGTGGGGCCCAAAACTGGACACAGTATTCCAGATAATATAACTTATGTGATTTGATTGAGTAGCTTATGAAACTTCCACAGATCTAGCTGCTATTGTTTTGTAAGCTGTAGCATCACCCTGCTTTTCCCACCGTTGAGCTAGGGGCACATCTCTTGATTGGCCCTGCCACTTTTGAGTCTCTCTCTGGTCCCTACATTACTGTAGTGAATGGAGTACTAGAAATACCAGATAGACAAAATGGGTTGTTTCTTTGCCTTGCAATGGACCCCAAATCCCATGAGCCATGATTACAAGTGCTGGGTTCAGGATGGATCAAGTGGAGAACAACCTGACACTCAGGCTCAAGTTGAGTCAGGCAGTCTCTGAGCACCAGCTGCATCGGAGGTTGGTACAGCAGTGGCTGCCTGCCCCACTCCTGCTGGCTACCGCCGCCTCACTGTGCTGTGCTGTGCTGTGCTGACAAGTTGCCGTGCCTCTTTTTCCACAGCATGCACAGCTCCGGGAGGCAGCAGTGGCCAGCAGGCAGGGCATGCAGCCAGACCCTACAGGAAGGAGCCGTTCGGAAATAGATCTGGGGCACGGAGAATGGGGAGCGGGAAGCCCCACCAGCCTGACTTCCGAGGCTGAGGTGGTGGCACTAACACAGGTCTTGGGAGAGTGGCCCTGGAGAGGGGGAAACTGGCCACCCTTCGGGTGTGCAGTGCTGGCTGGGGCAGGGAGCAGCTGATGGGCTGTGGTGGGAGAGCGGGGCTGGGGTAATTAACTTCAATGGCTCTCTGGAGAAACAAAGTAAAGAAAATGCATTCTGGGCCAGAGGTTTGACCCTTGCAACCTGCCAAAACCCAAATACTAGTGTCGGGTATGAAACAACCCCACATGCTTGAGCTGGGTTCAGATTGGCTGTGGTCAAGTCAGGGTTGGGTTGGGCTTTAAAATTAGGCTTGAGCAGATCTTTATTTTTCCATCTCTAGAGTGACCCTAAGAGCCCCCTTTATGCCAACACACAAAGGCCACACCCAACACGCTGTTGTCAGAATATTTAGCCAAAGAGTGTCTTGTGAGGTATCATGTAAGAACTGGTGGTACAGTGGTCCCTAATATTACTGTGTGATGTATGTGCAGTCGGTGTGTAAAGACTTGTGTATACGTGCTGGAAGTATATTCCTAAAATATGTTCAAACCAAGCAACCTGAGTAGAGCAGATAAACAGGTTTGAAATAGACAAAGGAATGTTGTTTCACCTGTTTACCTTTGGCCTGGTCTACACTACGGGATTAATTCGGATTTAGCAGCGTTAATTCGAATTAACCCTTCACCCGTCCACACAACAGAGCCATTTAGTTCGAATTAAAGGGCGCTTTAAATCGATTTCTGTACTCCACCTCGACGAGCGGAGTAGCGCCAAAATCGATTTTGTTAATTCGAATTAGGGTTAGTGTGGCCGCCACCACTGAATTAATGTGGTTAAAAGTAATGGGGTAGTGTGGCCGCACACCACCGAATTAATGTGGTTAAAAACCGAATTAATGTGCTTAGTGTGGCCGCGCACAATCGAATTTATACAACCTGTTTCCCAAATTCGAATTATCTAAATTCGGATTAATCCCGTAGTGTAGACATACCCTTTGTCTCCAATGTAAATTGAGCAAGGAGAGGCCAGAGACAATGGAAGTACATTTACAGGTAAAGTAAATGAAGTGATTAAGCCAATTGAAAAAGAAAATTGACCAGACAATGAGGAAGACAGCATAGTGTTTACACACCAGGAGAGGAGAGGAACTTTGCCTGTGCTTTTCAAAGGTTTCCTGGACTATAAAAAGAAGGGGCGAGAACCCCTTAGTTATTCATCACTTATGGAACAAAAGCGATATTACCCTCTGATTCTGTGCAAGTTTTATCCCCTGGCCTGAAGGGCTAAATATTTTGGTAACCTGATGTAAGTGAGAACTGCTTAGGCAAAGATTGTAACTTGCTAAAATTAAAAGATTTAGTGACTAAAATGCATGTTTTGTTTGTAACCATACCTGTCTTTTTCTCTTGCTTAGTATCACTTAAATCTCTGTACTTTATTAATAAAAAAACAACAACTTATTCTTAGTTTTACTATAATCCATTTCATTGCTGCTATATTTAAGTGAAGAGTGAGTCCTCAGGTAACCTAACAGGCTGTTGTGCACACTGTCTCTTGGAGGCAGCAAACTTACTAACTTCTGTAAGAGGGACTGGACACTGCAGAAAGACATCTCTGGGGAACTCAGGAGCTAGGTTTTACTGATTATTACCTGCAAGGAAGGTTTAGAATGGCAGAGTCTCAAGGAATTTGCTGCCAAGGCAGAGACACTGGTGTGTCAGGGAGCTGACATACAGTTTAGCAGTAGCAAAGCTCTCACTTGCTGAGGCAGAGGAGTAACACAGTGATTTATGGTTCTGAGTGTCCTGAAGAGAGTGTCCCATTCCTTCTGTGGTCTTGTATAAATCACTTACTGTAATCTCTTTGGGGTTAATACTGATCTCAGTTACATCACTGTAAAGGCACAGTAATTCAATTTCAGTCAATCAATGAACCAAAACCTTATTTCCCCCCATCTGAAAAATAAAAATAGTATTGCTCACTTTTCGCCTACTTGCAGATGCTCAGCCTCTCTCAGGATCAACCCCCCGCCCCCACAAGGGTATTGTGAGGACTAGTTATGTTAATACATAAAATGTGCTGAGTAGTTTTTAGATTAAAAGTACAACAATTCCAGAAGAACACTTTTCCTACTGGTATTTAGTGCATTTAAAAAGGGAAAATAAGTTAGTGAAATAGAGCAAAGACACAAAATTACTGTAGATATCAACTGACAATAAAACCAAATACACTGCTAGCTTATGTCATATGAAATGGCAATATCTGACTGTGAAAATGTGCTAATAATTAACTTGCCTCAAGATTCACTTGTGTTTCTGTATGTTAAAGTATTGTTTACTGGTGACTGTAGAGATATCTAGCAGTGAGGTTTAAGAGTTTGTAAAAAGAGGCTAGCCAAGCATGCCCTATGAAATACATAATGGATAATACAAGGTGTACTCAGTACAATTAAAAGAAGTAAGCAAAGTGTCAGACATTTAAAGATCTTCATTTACTACAGTGTGTTATTACAGACTAGGTCATGAGACTGCAAAGATTATCAGGAACATATGGGTAACAGGGTAGTGCATGTAACATCATTAAAGTTAACTGAGTATGAATTATGTAACAATATTAAAACCATATTGGACTCAGTATGGTCTGGCAGACTGAACACAGGGCTGGGAATCAGGACTTTGAGCTGCTGAATTCTAAACTTCCCTTTCCCAGATTGACTTACTGTGTCTCTAACCTTTTTGTACCTCAGTTTTCCCCATTTATAAAATCAGGATAGTAATATTTACTAAAACTAGTTAAAATTTTTGTCAAAAAAAAATTTGCCACAAAATTGGGTTTTCAACAAAATAATTTCTCCCCAAGTAGTACCTGCTTTACATAGAAAGTTTAAACTTTTTCATAGACCCTTCATGCCTGTAAACCTATTTATAAAATAAAACAAACCACAACAAAACCCACAGTGGCGGCAGGTTTATAATTTTTGGTGGTGCCAAAGTCCCCCACAGGTCCAAGTCCCCCATCCCCCACCTGCCTTGTAAGCTGATATCTATATTTTTAAAATAATGTAAAAATGGACTGGAAACAGTAAATGTTTAACAGTTTCCCTGTATTACACAATATCACTATTGTAAGAAAAATTTATTTAACTAAGAATATCAACTTTATTAATACTCTTTTGAATACAGATACAACCAAGCACTCTTGGATCAATAACCCTCAAAGGCAAAAAGCTCTGTCTAATTCACTATTGTACTCCAACCATGTAAATCTTGATAGATTTGATTGATGGAAGCTCCTTTTCTTATCTTTTAGATTTGCCGCATCTTTCTTTTGTATAACTTCAGTTTGCAAGCTGGGTGTCGAACTCAGGCATCACTTTGTTCTTTTTCTCTGGGTAACTTTATTAAGAATTTATCCATTGTTGATTATTATTACACAAAATTAATAGGGTGGGGCTGAGGGGTTTGGAGTGTGGGAGGAGGCTCAGGGTAGGGCAGAGGGTTGCCGTGCGGGGGTGAGGGCTGTGGTGTGGGGCTGAGGATGAGGGGTTCATGGTGCAGGAGGGGGCTCAGGGCTGGGGCAGAGGGTTGGGATGTGGGGGGATGAGGGCTTTGGCTAGGGATGAGGGCTCTGGAGTGAGGCTAGGGATGAGAGGTTTGGGGTGTGGGAGGGGCTCGGGCAGAGGGTTGGGGTATGGGGATGAGGGGTTCATGGTGCAGGAGGGGGCTCAAGGCTGGGGTGCAGGCTCTGGGGTGAGGGCTCTGGCTGGGGGTTTGGGCTCTGGGGTGGGGCTGGAGATGAGGGGTAAGACATTCCTTTCCTCTCCCAGGCTGGAGAGCAGGCAGAACTGGCTTATTGACATGGCTGTGCAGAGCATTACTACTGGGGATGTACACCAATTTAACTGGATTTGTTGTTTTAACTGTTACACAACTATTTCAGCCTAGTAACCAAGATGAAAGGAATCTAAAAGGGTAAATCTTCATTAATGTGCACAGGGAGGTAAAAGCAAAACTCTATTGTTGGGGACATGGCCAGCCTGAAAGCCTAATATTGTAAACAAGTATTTCTTTACCTATTTATGATTTTCTCACAGTCTGTGCATCTCTTATCTTGGACAATGAAAATCAATTAAGGTGCTTCCAAGTTCTCAGTGCTGTAACGTTTGATTTGCGAACACTTGATGGAAATTTGTCCTTGCTGTAAAACCAGTGTTTTCAATGGAATTTAAAAGAATAACGGGGGAACATTTTTCTGTGGGTCTTAAGGGTTTGTTTTTATAAAACTAATTTTTTAGATAAAGTGGAGTTGTCACCTTACTAAGGGCTTGTTTACACTGGGGTTTCACATGGAGATAAACTGTGCCAGCACAAGTCATGGTTAACTGGGCATGGATTGTTTACACTAGGGGCTTGCACAAATGCAGCTATGTTGGTGTAAAATAACCGAGTGCAGACAAGGCCTACAAATCAGACAGTCTAGCACCCACAGCAATGCACCCCTAAGAATCACTTATAAAGAACAAAGGAAAGAAATGCCAACTCCTAAGCAAAGAATGGGGCTGGGGATGAGGGGTTCACAGTGCAGGAGTGGGCTCAGGGCTGGGGCAGAGGGTTGGGGTGCAGGGGGGTGTGGGCGCTGGCTGGGGGTGCGGGCTCTGGGGTAGGGCTGGGCCAGGTATGAGGAGTTCAAACTTTAGGGTGCAGCAGGCAGGCTGCCCTGGGGCTAGGGCCAGAGAGGAGGACTCCCCCCAGCCCTCTCCCCACCAGCAGCAGCGAGCTCTGGGGGAGGAACCTCCCTCCCTCTCCTCCCCCTCCCTCCCGGCACGACACTCACCCAAGCCCCAGGCTGCTGTTCAGGATGTCCAGACAGGATAAGCCTCCTCAGAGTCGCCTGCCGGGGGAGGGGGGGGGGAGAGGCCTGCCATGCTCCTGTGCCTCCTCCCTTCCTCTGCAAGCGCAGCAATCAGCCTACTGTGGCCCTGAATTTTGCTGGAGCACGGGCACCATGGGCCCATACAACTCGCCAACCCTGAAAACCCATGCACACAAAAAAATGCCTGAAAACCAATGAGATTTTGTTTTTCAGCCAAAAATTGAAATATTTCAGCCAAGTACATAAATATTTTTTTTCAGATATGCCACCATGGTGACTCATGAGAGTTGTAGTTCAGTTGCCTCGTGTTCCCATTCTCCTCTATATGTTGGGCTCCCCAGCCAGACTCCACCTCTCATGATGCACCACAGCCAGGGATTCCCTAATTCCTGTGGTACATCATGGGAGATGTAGCCCAACCCAGGAGCTTGGCCTATAGAGGAGAACAGAAGCATGAGGAACCTGAATTACCACTCCTATGGGGCACTGAAACGTCATTTCTGAATCAAACTACACCTCTACCCCAATATAATGCTGTCCTTGGGAGCCAATAAATCTTACCGCATTATAGGTGAAACCACGTTGTATCGAACTTGCTTTGATCCGCCGGAGTGCGCAGCCCCACCCCCCGGAGCACGGCTTTACTGCGTTATATCTGAATTCGTGTTATATCGGGTAGCGTTATATCGGGGTAGAGGTGTATTTTGGTTTTCAATTTTTTGCTGAAAAGACCAGGTTTTCCACAGAACACTCTCTCCTGCAAAATTGTGCATTTTCCAACTATTTTTAATATATACTTACCTGCCTCACAGAGTTTTTTTAAAGGATTCCCTAGTTTAGTATTTGCATAGAACTCTAAACATGTCAAATACTATGGCAGTGCTTATTAAGACATGAAAATGAACTTAGTTACACACAGTGGGACAGTGGTGCTATGAACATCTGAATTACCACAAATACTGCTGTAAAAGAAAATACCCCAGTGCAGCAAATGACCATTTTTGCTGTGGCCTACTATGGTTAGAATTTAATGTGTCTGTAGTGTTAACTACAAATAATTAGGCCAGTGTTCCTGATAATCAGTGGGTGTTCTAATTAGAGAGGATATAGCCAGAATTCATTTGGACAGGATAAATGGGGAAAGGAACAGCAGCTCATAAATCCAATTTAGGTATATTGTCCCCTTTCCTAGGTACAGCATCCAGGTACTTACATACCCCCGCATCATCACAGTATCAGAGCACCTCAAGCATTATTGATTTTATCCTTGCAACACTGTGAGGTAGTTACTATTATCCCTGTTTTACAAATGAGGAACAAAAAAATTAAGACCTTAATTCAACAAGATACTTAAATGTGTGCCTGTTTAAAGCACAGGTGTAGTCTCAAGGGCTTCAGTGGATTGTTGTTAAAAGATGCTTAAATGTTGGGTTCATTCTTAACTACTTTAAATTGGGCCTAAATAACTTACCCAGGGCCACACAGAGTCTGAGGCAAAGTCAGGAGTTGAACCAAGAACTTTGGCATTCCAGTCTGGTGACTTACATACAAAATCATCATCCTTCTCTTTTCACCGCTGATAGTCCCTTACAGGGATAGCTTTAGAGTTAATGTTTAACTTGGTCCCCCCTGGCCTTGGATGCCTGCGATTTGTTTGTAACTATAACTGCTGGCTCCAACACCTACCTATCAAATTTCTGGCTGCCATCAGAACGTCTCTGAAAAACAGTCCAGCCTCCCCCTTCTGACATGTCACAGTAGGCGAGGAACGCACTAGGGCTCTGGAGAGGTTTCATCTTGTAAAATCCACTGCGTTTATGTCCATCGTTGTAGATCTCTGCACAATCTGCTTTCAAAATATCAGTTGAAAACAGATTTTTTCAGTCCTGTACTTATTAGTAAAAACAAGCTTCCCAAAGAGGACCTTTATCAACATAATCAATGTATGGTAAAAATATAAAACTTGCATATTATCTTTGTGTTTTTATCATTTTCATCAATTACCATAATTACATGTTTGTACAGCCTCCCCAAATATAAAAATACCCACTAACTTCAGTGGGATTTCCGTGTACTGAGGGGGCTACAGAATTTTGCTCATTGTAGAATAGCCACAAACAGCAGGACGGAGAAAAATAACACTGTTAGGAGAAAAATAACAAACATTGAACCAGGTACACTATTGCACCTTTTACAAAATAAGTCCAAACTCACTTACTCCAGTGTGTAAAATGTTCCCATGTGATTTTATACTATTTTGCTCTTACTTTGCATTGGTATAAGTAACTGACTAAAGTTCAGGGCAACGGGAGAATCGGGCCCAATGAATGCACAATAATTATATAATTCTATAATCTTTTTTTTCCTCGTAGGAGTTAATTTTTATATGAAAGGAGTTCTTTGTTTATATCTAATCTACCATCAAGCTGTCAGTTACACAGGAAAGACGTATAATTTTCAACTCTCTGTTTTTCCTGGCAAAGGTAGAGGTGATTAACTGTAAGATTTACCTCTCAGAACTTTATCAACACGTTGGCTGGGATTCAGCCAACATTTTGTTTTTTTAATTGCATTTGCTGGCCAGTTTAGAACATTCTGAACTATTTTCTTTCTCCCTTGTGAAAGCCCCAGTGCATTTTAGACCAGAAAATAAACAGTTTATACTGAAAACAAATTACTGTGCTAGGGTTTGAACAGACTATAGTAGAAAAAAGTAATGTAAATAAGATCTAAGCCAGTCGATGGGAGGAATGTAAAGAATGTTTCACTAGTTTAGAGTATAGCCTCAAATTTTCAAACACTCATGATTTTCTCAGCAGAGTCCCAAGTCTGCAAAGTACTTAAGAGTATGCTTAATTTTAAACACATGCTTAAGTGTTTGGCTGAACTGGCACCTACCTCCCTTAATTTACATTACTTTTTAGTAAAAGGAAAATCCTGCCTCCTCTTCTACGCAGGTGGAAGAGCAGGATTTGACGACCTAACACCAGTTGCATCCACTGTGCATGATGGCGCTCAGCTCCTTGAAGATGCCTGTGCATGACTGTAGAGCTGGACTGGGTTTGGGCCCTGTGGGGCAAGGACCTTACCGCCTCATTTTTCTGTGAAGTGCCCTGTGAACTGTGGATGCTATACAAATACATAACCACCCCCACCAACAATGATATTACTCTTAATAAATACAGCAATCCAGTGACCTTTACTCCTGTATAAAGGGGCCAATAGTATTGCAGAAAGGGAGATTCTCCCCCAAATACTGTGGGGTGAAATCTTGGTTTTAGGGGTTGGCACAGGGAGGAGGACGTGCCTTTATTATAAGAAGGCATGTCATGCTGTAGGATGGAATATATATAATATACACTGGAAATTCAGCTATCCAAGCATCCAAACCTTCCTGTCTAAGAAACTGCTTGTGTCTGTATTGACTCTTCCCCTGATATGGGGAAACTGTAGCTGAACAGTGGAGACAGCAGCATGCAGAGAGGAGAGCATATTGGGCACACTGGACTAAATTCACTCTTGGTATGATTCCATTGACGTCAATGGATCTACATTATGGATAGATTTGGTCCTTTAGGACTCAGGTAGTAGGGTGACCAGATGTCCCAATTTTATAGGGATAGTCCCGATTTTGGGGTCTTTTTCTTATATAGGATCCTATTACCCCCTAGCCCCTGTCCCGATTTTTCACACTTGCTGTCTGGTCACCCTATCAGGTAGTGACAGAAGGAAGAGAAGATTTTATTTAGAATTGCAACAAACCTGCTGTACTCTTACAACACAAATGTCTTTAAAACTATCAAAGTAGCTTCATCTTTTATAGAAACAGAAGATATTCAATATGAATCTGTGATTAAGCTTTTCTCTTTTTGAACCCTTGACTGCTAGTATGGTGCCTTGGACTAGAACAAGTGGCTGACAATTTATAACATTATAACAATTTATAACATATCTTCTCATGGGTGTGTTATCTGCCTTAAAATGCTCTTCAGCTGTAACAATATTTTTCAGGCCCTAAAAGAGTCTCACTGTCCTGTAAGCATTATAGATGTTAGATCAAAACCAGAGCTTCACACCCAGCATGGGTTGCTTCCACTGGCAGAATGGTTTTAATAATGAATGTGATGCATTGTTGACAGGACAAATGGGGAAAGGGAGGGATATGTTTGGGGCTTTTTCTTTATAGTACCAGAGACGACAAAAACCCAACCATAATTAAGTTCTCCATATCTTGCTAGTTAATGTGGCAATAATGTGTGAAATATGGCGCTCTGAATATTAGAAGAGATAATGAAATGGGGCCCAATCCTATAATTGTGCTGCGAGACCCTGCTGATTTACTTCAGTGGGAGTTCAGGGTACTCAGCACTGCCTTCCTTTCATCCACCTTTTGTCTCGTCCATTTTAAAGTGCAAGCTCTGCATAGCTTTATGAGGTTTATGTACAGTGCCTAACACAATGAGGCCCTGCTCTCAGTTAGGGCCTCTAGATGCTACTTTAAGACAAAAAATAACAACAGTTACAGGATGCACTTAGATCAGGCTCTTAACTGAAAAAAAATCTCATCTGTACGGACAATTGGGCATTCATATTCACGTTCAGCCAGGTTTACAAAGGCATTTAAGTGCCTAAAGATGCAGATTAGTGCCTTGTGGGATTTTCACAAGCCCTTAAGCAGGTTAGGTGTCTAACGCTGACTTTCAATGGGAATTAGGCATTTAACCTGGCTAGGCACCTTTGGAAATACTAATAGGTGCCTATTGCCATCCCTAGGCTCCTAAATACCTTTGGAAATCTGGTCTCTAAGTACACTTTTTAAAATATTTTCAGTGATTTAGTCATTGTATGGTGGTCTATGTCCACTGTCCTTCCTAGTCTTTCACTCCTCCTTCAGTGGGACTGGAGATGGTAATTGGTTGACATGTGTTAGTGTTTGTCTAGACTTGGCTAATATTAGACACAGATTTAGCAGGCCATGAAGGGAAAGGAAGAAAGGAAGGTTTCTGTTAGCTGACTATAAGATTGCCACCCATCTGGATTTCACCCGGACAGTCCGGGTTTCAGCTTGTGTGTCCAGGTACCATTTCACAAGCCTTGATGTCCGATTTTTTTGATCTGTGAAAACTTGCTCACTGCTGATTTGAGAGACGCTTACCCAGAGAATGCACACCACCCTCGTGAGGAGGGGGACAGAGCCCAGCCAATCATAGCTGAGCGCCCTGCCACTCAGCGAATCACAGCCCGCAGCCCTCCCTGCCCCACCCTCTCCCAACAGCCCAACTGGGGAAAGTTCGGAAAGTTTCTCAGCCTGGAGTTTGGCGGGACACAGGAACTGGGTGGGTGTGCTGCAAATGGGGAAGCACCTGTTTCTCTTCCTTCCACACATCCACTGTGTGTGCAAGTGGGTGGGACCTTCTTCTCTCTTAGGTACTAGTGCAAATAAGTGGAGTCTCTCCTCCAATCTAGGCAGCCATGTAAATGTAGGGGGAGTCCTCCCTTTAACCTCAGCTGCATGTGCAAAGGGAGAGCTCTCTTCCCCTGCTCCCCAGAACCAGTGTGCTAATGAAGCAAACTTCCCACTGTCTGCATGTGTGTGGAAATGAAGAAATTCAAATGAGTGTAAATGAAAATCCCCCTATGTGTGTGCAGATTGTGCTTATTACCCCTAGGATGTGTGAGCAGATGTACCTCAGAAGCAGCAATCCTACAGGAGGAAGGCGGGAGAGGGGCGAATGATGGGGCAGGGCCTTGGGGGGGAAGAGGCAGAGACGGGTGCAGGGCCTTGAGGGTCCGGTTACCAGCCATTAGAAAAGTGGCAGTCCTAGCTGACTATCTGTTATTTATGTCTCATTTTAACAATACCCTTAAGGTAGCAAAAATCAGAGGATCAAATCCTCCATTCCAGCTGAGCTGAGCTCAGCACAGGGCAGGACGGTTTATGAAATGGTGGCTTTAAGTCACCTTTGTGTTCTTCAATGCTAGAGGTAGTCCTGTTCCTACCATTGTAGCTGTATAGCACTTGTGGGGAGGATCCTGCAGGGGCTAGATCTGCTGGCACAAAGCAGCTGGAGTAGAGCCCAGAATCTAGTTGAATAATGAAATCATCAGCCAAACTAAATCTAAGGTCACAAATACAAATAAAAATTATATGAAGTCTGTACTGGCTTCTGGTCACCCAGTAATAGGATTCTAAAGTTTTATTAACGTTTATTGTTCTATGTGATCTTGCTTCATGTGTCCTGGTTAAGCTGCTAGTGTCTATGCTTCTGGAAGAAATCAAGACATATAGTATTGCATTGCTGGGTGTTCCTAAAATTAAATTGAAAACAGTTGGGAGTTAGACTCATTCTTCAGCTGAAAAAATATTATTAAAAACATGTTTGAAAGGGCTTTGCCCTTTCTCTTCAGTCTCTTAGCTCAGGCTCTGTTTATATTCCTAAAGAATGTGGCTCTAAACAACAGACCATAGCTATGGGGTTTTTTTTAATTCCTTTATTTGTATCATGTTCTTTAAAGTATGGAAAATTCTTTCCCTACTAATATGGGGGAGGGATAGCTCAGTGGTTTGAGCATTGCCTTACTAAACCAAGGGTTGTGAGTTCAATCCTTGAAGGGGCCACTTAGGAATCTGGGGCAAATATCAGTACTGGTCCTGCTAGTGAAGGCAGGGGGCTGGACTCCATGACCTTTCAGAGTCCCTTGCATCTCTATGAGATAGGTATATCTTCATTACACTTTTTTTTATTAGCGTTTCACCTGGTTTAGAATTTTAATGTCAACAGAGCAGCTGCTTTGGACTGAGATGGTGGGAAGTGAGGTCCAAAGTTGTGGGGCCCTCATGGAAAACACCCTGTCAAACAGCCCCTTTTATTTTATACTGAGGGAAGCTCCATCTTGAATGCCATCATTCACTGCAGCTGTAGCAGTAACACAATGGGGGAGAGGTGGATTCTTGGATAGGTAACTGTCAGGCTTCTTAGGTTCTGTAGGTCACCTTAAAGTCTAAGGTTATCACCTTAAAATCTACACAGAAGCCAACAGGTAGCTAGTACAGATCTAGAGCACAGGTGTAATATGTTCCTGGCAAGATTTCATTTTAAAAAGCATGCTGGAACATTCTGCACCAACTTCAGTTTCTGGACCATTTCAAGGTGTAGCTCCATGTAGAATGCATTGCACAATCTGATCTCAAGACAACAAAGGCCTGGATAACAGCTGAATGCTATGTCTTGGTGGGACAGTTTCTTGGGGGAATTTTAAAGCATGACTGTAATGCTGGAGTCTCAGTTGCACTGGCCATGGAAACATATATACACTAGTTCAAATAGACACAATGTGAAAAGAAGAAATAAATTCTGACCTGCGTATTGTCTTTTTTCTCCCAGGTCAATAACACTGTTTTCATCTCCATTGTCACGGTATTGAATCTCCTTCTCCTGTAAGAGCCGCACAATTTTTACCTGCTGCTGTTTCACACGATACTCCAGAAGTCTCACCTGGGCCTTGAGCCTCAGCTGCTCTTGAAAACAACTCTGTAGAGTCTAGAGGGGAAAATGCACTTTTGCTTGTAGAGTTAACATTTGTCACAGTGTGTTTAGCATTAATAAACCACTTAATTCAAGAAGGCAGTTCTCACCAATCACTGTAGAAATTGATTATGATTAGCCTGCCCCCCCTTTATTTAAAGTTATCGAGTATATTAGAGTGGCCAAACATCCACCATCACTTTCTCAGACCTCTCCTTAAAACACACTTCTTCCATGGAGTCTTTAAACAATAATCCAAAATTTATATATTTTATAAATAAGAAATGTACACCACTTAGAGACCAGCCCTTATATCATGGGGATGGATGATCCACTCCCACAGTAAAATCTGCAGGAATAGACTCTGGTGGAGAATGTTACTGTAAGGATCCCTTCATAGAGATTGCCTCCCCCACATCTTCCTGTCAGGGACAGGATTTAAGTCCCAGGAGAACAGGTAGTGGGATTTTCCCCAAACCTTGTAGATCCCCAAGGGTCTCAGGAAATATAATCTGAACACTGGTATTTTTACAGCTTTGCTGTCTAAACGCCATTATGTCTGTCTTTCATTTCATTTTATAGTACAAGGTTCTTAGGATAGGGACTCGGACTTCCTTTATGCATGGATTGTGCAGCTCCACATGCAGTGCCAGTGCTCACAAAAAAAAATTATGATCATTCACAAGTTGTTGATGAACATGAAGAATAAATGCTAAGTACAAAGAACCTGATTCAGTAACATCCTACTACTCATTTAACCAGTTACACTAGGGCAAGGCTGGTGTGAAATGCTAACATTCTGGCAGTGGTGTGGTGGCACATACATACATACATACATAAATAAATAAATAAATATGGGTAAACTCACCTACACTCCATATTCCCCAATGAGAAGTGGGTAAACTTTGTTTACCCTTGACTATACTACTGCATTCTGATCTGGTAATTTTAGTGTATTGAAGACTGTGTTGGAATCACAAGCTATCAGTCTGAGTGGTAGTGGTGGAGGGGGGATCCTAGTCCTGCTCGCTGGCTAGGGCGGTCTGGAGCAAAGTGTACCATCAATGTCATTCTGGACCGAGCCAGCTTAAAGCAAAGTCAGGTGAACTGTGCCTTGCTGCCTTAGGGCGCAGTCTGTTTTCAGGTTCTTGAGTATTATCATTCTGAATTCTCAGAAATGAAGTGCGATGGCTGCAACCTTCCTGCAAGAGAATCTATGTTTTTATTTAATTTCTCTGTGTGTATGCTGCATAATAGTAGTGTTTTGCACTCAATTCACACTGTTGCAAAAGCTTGGAAAAAAATTAATTTATTTCTATGCTAATTTTGTCCTATTCAATTTGACAAACATAGGTTCCCTCCAGTACATCCAAATGCAGCACAAACCAACAATTTCTCCATAGATTTGCTTCCTTGTTGGTGAATCAGCACCATCATTAATGTCTGTACAGCTCTGAGAATAGGATTGTTAATTAAGACACACAGCACTCATAAGATTCCACAAACTATGATGTTAACACATGATTTTACTATAGCGTTAGTTAAAAAGCAGAGGGGCTTTTACTACAACCAATAAACACTCATGATCCATTTTACATAGATATGGCCCATTGTTTCTGGTAAGACTCAATATTATTACAGGAGGCCAGACCTCATTGCTTTTTCACTCTAGAGGATGCAATTCACTTTGTTGACCAACTTATAGTAGGAGATTGAAAAGAGAGAAGAGTTGATCTTTTTAGGCAAGTGATAAATAATCACTTCAAAGGGGTTTGTTATGATTTTTTATATAAAATGTTATTGTCTTTTAATATTCAAGGTTCCCTTAGATGAGTATTTGTTGCTTCAGGCAAGTTGTCTCTGCAGCGCAATCCTGATTACATGTCTTCATTTCAAATGTTTGTGTTGTGTCTCAGATGTTTGCTTTTAATTTAATTCATACTCTGTTGTAATCCAGTATATGATGATGGTTAGCAGCCTGGAAAACATATGGCAGGATAAGGTAGTTTTTTTAGGAACCTGTTGAAAAGCAGAGGGTTTACTGCGTGTGCCAGTGATATGCATTTTTGAAAACTCAGTAAAGATCTTTGGACCAGATTCAGCTATGGAGTAAGTTCTGTACCAGCTGGCTGCCTGCACCTAAGCCATGCTGAGCAGGCAGTAGGACCTTTGGCCACAAGAAGTTGTGAGATGAGCTAGTTGACCAAATCCTAAACCTCACCAGAAGACACACAAAAGCCCTCCAGTGGCCTATTAACCCCCAGAGCCCTAACTTATTTGAATAGTGCCTTAAAAATCTTTTCCAGATGTCAGTATTAATGGGCACAGTGATAGACAATACAGTAATGTACTCCTGGAAAGCTGATGAGCATCACTTATGAGATGGTCCTTGTTGGTCAAGTGATTCTTACTGCAAAATTCTTACAGATGACTTATGAGCGAAGGTACTTTTTTCAGCTTCAGGGAATGGGCACTTTTGCCTCACAGCATACTACTAGTTTTGACTGTATTTCTTATCCCATTTGATTTAAGTGTAAAACACTCATGCTCCCTCTACTGGCTCTTCATCAGCAAAGCCCAAAATAATACGAGCCAAATTTTCAAAGTGCCCTCAGCACAGATGCCACATTTGCTCTGACAATATTACACACATAACTGCTTGTGGATCTTGCACACACATACAGTACTTGCAGTACTGTCAAGCAGTTAGAGGTCTGGCTGCTTAGTTTTCATGCACAGAAGCATTTGCACTCAAAAATGTGAGTTTTTGCAGAACTGTGGGTGACAAAGTTAGAGGGTTTGGAAAATTTAGGCATGTAGGATCTTAATAATTATTTTTAATAATTATACAATATTTTTTGTTTCTGTAATGGATTTCAAATGAAGAACTGAGGGCTTCAAAAAATAATTAATTAAGCCTCTAAACACTCCTGGGATGTAGGGAAGTATTATCATAATTTTACAGATGACCTTTTAGCCAAAGCTGAGGATCAGAACTCCATCCTCATTCTCTTTGACCAGTTAGCCACCTTCGACAGAGTCAACCATACTCTTCTTCTTGAAATCTTGTCCTCCCTTGGCTTCTATGACTCTGCTCTCTCCTGGTTGTCCTCCTACCTCTCTAATTGCTCCTTCAGAGGGTCCTTTGGAGGATATCCTCAGCTTTCTCTGAGGGTTCCACAGGGCTCTGTCCTTTGTCCTCTTCTATTCTCCCTCTACACCATATCTTTACTTTGGGTAATCTCATCCACAAACACAAATTTAACTACTATCTCTACAACTTAGGGCTTGTCTACACTGGCACTTTACAGCGTTGCAACTAAAAACACCCCCTGAGCACAGCAAGTTTCAGCACTATAAAGCACCAGTGTAGACAGTGCACCAGCACTGGGAGCATGGCTCCCAGCGCTAGAAGCTATGCCCTTCATGAAGGTGTTTTTTTTAGAGCGCTGGAAGAGCCATGGCAGTGCTTTAACATTGCCAGTGTAGACTAGCCCTTAGAGATGTACCTCTTTGCTCCAGACCTGTCTCTTTCTGTCCAAACTAAAATCTCAGCCTGTCTGTGTCAGGGCTGGGCCTGGGACAGCCTGCATGTATGGGTCAGTTACCAAGTTGCAGTCAGGAGATGAGTAGCAGAGTTGGGTCAAGCCAGGTCAAGATGCTAGGAAGTTAGGGTCAAGAACTGAGTTGCAGATAGAAGGCAAGTAGCAGAGTCAGGGTCAGGTCAGGTCAGGCAGAGTCAGGATGCCTGGAAGTCAGGGTCAGGTACTGAGTTGCATAGAGGAGGCAAGTAGCAGAGTCTGTGGCTCACAGCAAGGCAAGGTCTGGAGCAGAAGCAAGCAAATAGCTTGCTATGATG